>NC_085868.1:33681646-33691646 GCF_034702125.1 Engraulis encrasicolus
GACAGTGGCCAAGTTTGCACACTCTCATTTTTTATTCAGAATTAATTGTTACAAATTTAATTGGTTTGAAATCAATGTTTTTTTCTAAAAAAAAAAAATTGGAATTGAATTGGAATTAACCTAGTGTTACCACAGAGAGAGATGCACTGCACCAGGTTGTGCGAATATCCACAAGTAGCCAGTAGACACTTCTCTAGCTGAGCTTGAAGTTGGTTTATTTAGTTTTCGACAGGGCCGTGTATATTTACTTACTACTTACATTATATTTTATATTTACATTCATGTCCCTTACCTGTAGACTCCGGGGGTCTTCTCGGTGGTCCAGAAGTCGCTGATGCAGGCCATGCAGTAGCTGTGGCCACAAGGGATGGTCACCGGGTCGGTGGGCAGGTCCAGACACACCGGGCAGTTAAACTGCTCCTCTGTCCACAGCTTAGCACCACTCATGATGAGGAGATGACTAGAGAGAGAGAGAGAGAGAGAGAGAGAGAGAGAGAGAGAGAGAGAGAGAGAGAGAGAGAGATGAACAGAGTGATGATAGACAGAGTGATGAATGATAGAGAGATAGAGGGGGCAATCAGAATTAATAATTTGCTAACTTCATAATTCAACGAATCAAGTGGTGGATTTAGAGACAGAGAAAGAGACAGAAAGAGGGAGAGAGAGAGAGAGAGAGAGAGAGAGAGAGAGAGAGAGAGAGAGAGAGAGAGAGAGAGAGAGAGAGAGAGAGAGAGGGGGCAGACAGAAATGACTGAAGCAAAGCAAGAAAGTAACTTAAGTGATGGCGTATTGGGAGAATTATCAAGACAAGATGTGAAAAGAAAAAAAAGCCAAGAAAGAGCCAAATTGGGAGGAACTGTTAAAAGGTCACACTTACTGTACTTAGCCCTACTTCCAGAGGATATCAGAAGTCAGAAGAGTGAATCTGAACTACCTTACAGGAACAAGGACAAAAAAACAAGTGAGGGCCAGAAAAAGACTGGAGGTGTGAGTTAATCTGTGTGTGTGTCAGGAATGATGTGAAAAGGCCGGGGTGGAGTCAAGCAGGCAGAGCAGGTTTAGGAGGAGGTTCCTGCACGGCTAGTTCTCTCTCTCTCTCTCTCTCTCTTTCTCTCTCTCTCTCTCTCTCTCTCTCTCTCTCTCTCTCTCTCTCTCTCTCTCTCTCTCTCTCTCTCTCTCTCTCTCTCTCTCTCTCTCTCTCTCTCAAGTTATAAATGTATTCATATTTTTGCTCTATCTCACTCTCTCAGCTACCCCCTTCTCCCTCCCCCTTACCATTTTCTTCCTCTCTGGACATTTGTTAAATAGCTCGTTATGGACTGACTGCTGGCTTGAGATTGAATGTGATCATTATACCACTGGAAGAAGAGGGGCATTGGGGCCAGCTAAATTCAGAGCCATACAGAGGGGCCTACCCAGCTGGGGTGATGGGAAATGCTATTTTTATAGAAGAGACGCAGGATTTGCTTTGTTTGAGAGAGGGCTATTCTAGCAATGCATTATTACATTACATTGCATTACATTGCATGTTGGTGAAAATGCACATGAACTTCCATGCATCCGGCCATGAATTCACCCATCTCTCTCTCTCTCTCTCTCTCTCTCTCTCTCTCTCTCTCTCTCTCTCTCTCTCTCTCTCTCTCTCTCAAACGCACAGATAGGCCTAACTGATACAGTTAGTAAACAAACGTCTGCCTTACCATTTACTAGTAGGAATTGGGAAACGACTTCACGCCTTGCCCCTCTGTCATGTGCGTTTCAGAGCTCGTCCACCCTGTGCAATGGTAGCGCTTGGTTTAGCGGCCATCGTCTTCTGTATTTTCAACAAAATGTTTGTTTAGTTTTGTTTCAATAACCTAATTTATTCAGTATTATGTGGTAAATTCCTGGTATTATTGAAATAATTCGTTTAATTTCTGAAGTTCTTGGATTCATCTACAAGGCTAACGGTAGCCAATGGTTCCCCCTAAAACAATGTGGTATGGTCCAATTAAGTCGAGTTTGAAGGACTGCTGTTTTTAACATAGGCCTACTCTTTAACGTGCTTCCATGCGGACTGAGTCAGTCAGAGAAACACAGTTCTCGAAATTCCGACAGAGTAGGCCATTTAAACAGTTGGACTTTTTTTTAAAGTTGAAAGGGCACATTTCCTTGTTGGTGTTGATTCCGAATCGACTTCTAATTGAGCGCGTGACCTAGATGAAGCGCACGGCATTGCATGAGGGGCATGACGTTTTACTTAACCACAAGATGGCGCTGTTTGCCGTGTCATAAAGCTCTAAAACTAAACCAGGGGTTCCCAGTTTATTTCCTAAGGTGGGCCAAAACTGAACATGGTGGGTGGGCCGCGGGCCAAAAACAAACGAGCAGCTTACCGTATAACAGCTAATATCTGATGAAAGCGTGTCATGTTTAAGGGCATTCCTGATGGTAGGCAGAACCAGGGCAAGAGGAAAAGCGATGTAGACTAATAGGTAAGAATATAGATGATATAGAATATAGATGATAATTATAATTGGTTAAAGAGACAATAGCCTATGTGATGGGAAAGGAAGGGTTGTCTGCTGCCCTGATAGCCAATCAGGTGAGCTCATCAGTCAACGTCGCCGTGGAGACCGAGCAGCAGCGAGGACCAGTAGCCTACCTGAAGCCAGTGTCTGCAGACATCCCTCAGCAAGAGTTCATCCCCACAACACACACACACACACACACACACTCTCACACACACACACACACACACACACACACACACACACACACACACACACACACACACACACACACACACACACACACACGGGTCACCTGTTCCAGGCCCAGGGACATAGGGGGAGCATAATTGGGTCCTCATTAGGCTACATTGATTGTAGACTATTGGGTGGGGGGGCCTTTCAGATGACTTTGTCCAGGGCCCAGCCAAAGCGCGCGCACACACACACACACACACACACACACACACACACACACACACACACACACACACACACACACACACACACACACACACACACACACGGTCAAACATGTATTAATCCACATAGAGTCCTTGCAACATGATAGAGGGAGTGAGACAGAAAGACAAACAAAAGAGAGGGAGAAGGAGAGAATGACATGTGGAGGGAAAGTTTATTCAACCACATCTCTCTTCAGATGTATTGCCTATATGTGTTATACTGTATAGCCCACTACTAGTGTTTTCCTCTCATCTGTGATTGGTCCCCCCCCAACACACACACACCCTGTGTGTCTGTCTCTCTGACACACACACATGCACGCACGCACGCACACACATACACCCCCCCCCCCCCCACACACACACACACACACACACACACACAGGACGAGTGAAAGAGACGGACAGGTTTGTTGTTTGATTGACAGTTTTTTTGTATAATCACATCATAATAATAATATGAGTGCAGTAGATCACTGGGCATGCAAGGTGTTTACACTTTGTGTGTGTGTGTGTGTGTGTGTGTGTGTGTGTGTGTGTGTGTGTGTGTGTGTGTGTGTGTGTGTGTGTGTGTGTGTGTGTGTGTGTGTACCTGAAGGATTAAATAGCATGCCAGTCGCTATGGCTAAGCCCTGCAGTGAGCTCTAATGAATCCTTAAATGATCTATGGCGTCTCATATGGAAGCCTAATGGAAAAGATTAGCAGAGAATGTAAATTCCATCCTCTTCTATTAAAACACACACACACACACACACACACACACACACACACAAACACACACACACACACACACAGAGAGAGAGAGAGAGAGAGAGAGAGAGAGAGAGAGAGAGAGAGAGAGAGAGAGAGAGAGAGAGAGAGACGCACACACACACACACACACACACACACACACACACACACACACACACACACACACACACACACACACACACACACACACACACACAGAGAGAGAGAGAGAGAGACAGACACACACACACACACACACACACACACAGTCCCATTAACGCATTCTGCCTTACAGAGGTTGCCCTGATGCACCTGTGAATGTGTGATAGCCGGGTTTTGTGTGTGTGTGTGTGTGTGTGTGTGTGTGTGTGTGTGTGTGTGTGTGTGTGTGTGTGTGTGTGTGTGTGTGTGTGTGTGTGTGTGTGTGTGTGTGTGTGTGTGTGTCTTAAACTGCCAATCAAACGGGTCTGCAGAAAATATTCAGAATGTAATTAATGAACTGCATAATCAAGCTGGTCAAGATGGTCATTAACGACTTGAAAGTCGTTAGGTCTATAGGTGCACTGTGTGATATTTTTAGCAATTTATTTCCAGAATTCATGCTGCCCATACACAAATGCTACCTTTTCCACAAATATTTTTGTCAATATAAAGACTGACGTTCTTACATAGACCTATGGTGACCTAGCCTATTTCACACGTAGGATGAACGTAACGCTAGAAACTTTTATTTTGAAATAAATTCACGTACGCCAGCCACGTTGTTGTCTCTGGCTTCACAGTACTGCTGCAACGGAAGCACCATAGCACAGCATCAAAACAAAACGGATTATTCGTAAACATTATCCGCATGATAACATTTAAATAATGTCCAAATAAGAAAGTTGGGAATTGTTAACAGAGTCAGCCTAAGCAATGTCCACATTTGACGTCAAAGAGGAAGATGTGGAGGTGAACATCGATGAAGAAGAAGTAATAGCAGGTGATGGTCCATTGAACATTTCTGAATCGTCAATCGAGCTAGCTTTAACAAAATCATCTGACGTGAAAGATGAAATTGTAGAGGTGATGATAGGTGAGAGTCTTGAAGATGATGAAGAAGAAGACGTGACCGGTGATATACCACTGAAAAGTAAGTGTACCACACCACAAAATACAAAGCAAAAACTCGAAATGGCAGTGTTTTTTATTTAACCGAGGCCAATAATCTCTCTTTCTTATCTTCAGCAAGTTAGTCTAGTTCTAGTTTTCAAGTCCCTTTAATGAGAGGAAATGAGCACACTACGTGTAGCATTTTTACAATACAGTTTTACTATTACTTTAACCTCAAAAGTTCTGCATAAATTCTGCACCTATAATTGTGCCTTCTACAAGCTATCTTCTTCTGAACACATGTTTGCTCTGGTCTCGCTGGCTTGGAGGCAGGGTCCTCTTCCACCATCCACAACCATTTCTCTGATGCTCTTGTCTTGCTCTGCAGATGGAGCTGATGCCTCCATGTCTGATCACGCTTCTGAAGACATTGAAGCCATATCTAGAGCGGAAATTGAAGTTGAAGTCCCATCTAGATACGAACTTGATGTACTACAGGTATGTTGACACACACACACACACACACACACACACACACACACACACACACACACACACACACACACACACACACACACACACACACACACTGACAGAGTATCACATGCTCACTGTCCATCACTTGAACTGCCGAGGTTGTCTTCAAGTTCAAGCACTCAATTTCCCTCGGATGTACCCCCTATCATATACCATTACATTTGAAAATCACACTCTCAGGTAGAGGTGCACCGAAATGAAAATTTGTCCTAAACCGAATAATAATTTTTCACTTGGCCGAATACCGAAACCGAATATTAGGCCTACTATTCAGTCAAAAGTCAAGTTTTTCACTATTTTTAAATATCGAGTAAATCTACGTTTTACAATAAATGTTTTGACATGTTTTTGAAAGAAAATAATTGTGTATTTGAAATCTTCACGTGAGTAGAACTGAAATTATTTTCATTAATGCCCATTTTCAATTCATTTTCTATTCGGCCGAATTTTCGTTGCACCTCTACTCTCAGGTTTATTGTCATGTTATTGTCATTGTTAAACCCCCATGGGCCCATGCCCACCACAGACACATTTTGGAGCTTAGACACGCACTGCGATGATGGCTTAAATCTGATCTAAATTGCAGTATACTACTCACCCATGTTTTCCCCCAGCACTTTATTGCTAAGGAGGCCCCCTTGACAAGAAACACCTACCACCTTGACTAGGTCCCCTGAAAAGATTTCATGTGAATGTGATTTCCAAAGTTGCTTGACCAACAAATTTATACTTTTAACGCCCCACCATCTTGACTAACAAAAAAAATCTGCTGGAACCCATGGCACCCATGGTACTTCCGTATGATTTGGAGCCCTCTGGAAGATATTGGGTTGAGCAATATCCACAAAAAGAGTCGCCAGGGCATTGTGTTGCTGATATGATATGCATGTTATTTTTTTGTCTCCTCGGTTGTAGGAACAAGGCGGAGAAGCAGTCGTAAAAGAGGTGCCATCGCAATGCAAAAAGTGTAGGAAAATGTTACCAAATGCAAGGCGTCTCCAGGAGCACCATCGTGAATTTCACACAAAGAGGCCCTTCACATGTCCACAGTGTTTGAAAGGTTTTTTCACAAAAGGAAACCTCAAAACACACCTGGACAATCACGGAGTGATGCCCTACCGCTGTAGTCGGTGCCCCCAGGGCTTTTGGAAGCAGGGCTACCTGATGACACATGAACGCACTCACCTCTTCAACTGTAAACAGTGTGACAAAAGTTTCACGAAAATAGGCTACCTATTTAGACACCAGAAGACCCACACAGAAGACGAGCCCTACCTCCGCTGACCTCTGTGTTGGAAAGCACGCAGGTTCAGAGAGCATCACAACGCAGTCACACAGGCGAGAATGCTCAGCAATGCAGACAGTGTTGGAAATGGTTTTCACATGCAGGAGGTCTCAGAAGACACATTGTGGAGAACAGTTATTCAAGAACAGCATATGTTAGAAAGCGCAGACACATTTACTGAGAAGAATCCTCCCAATGCCAACAGTGTGTGAGATGTTTTTTTTTGTTGGGGGGGGGGGGGGGGAGAGAACACCTTGGAATACAGGTCATGAGTCACGCCAAAGCATGTCGTTTTTTAGCATTTAACGCCATGATGGTAAGCCCTGCATCTCTGTGGAGGAATGAATGCTTTTGTGGAGATCCGTCTTAAATAATCCATGAGTGAAAACATGTGAGTAATGAACCCTGCATTCCATGCAGAATGTTAAAAATAGACTGTAAGGATGACCGGTTTCATCATTTAGTGTCACACGCCAACACAAATCCGATGTTGCTATAAATCATGCTGAAGAAGGAAAACTGATGGACTACACGAGCGAGATTTGTATGGAATGCCATGAACTGTACCCATGGTAACACATGGTAAATACAAATCATACTCGAGTCTGAGACGTTGGACATACATGTAATGGCTACAGATCCTGGCCATATAATTAGAATATCATGAAAACAGATGATTTATTTCCATAATGCCATCAATAATGTTTTACTTTCATGGTTTGTAGATGCATTGCCCACATTTTTATTCATTCATTTGTTTATTTTTACATATTTTGGTCTTCCAGTTCCAAAAAAACATGATTCACATTATTAGAATATTGAAAGAAAACCACAATTTTCTTCATAAAACAGAAAGAAATTCGGGTCACATCAAATCAGTTGAAATTTGGTACTTTCTACATAACATGTGAATGTTCAATACTTGGTTAGGACTGTCTTGAAGTCAGAAGCCAAGATATCCTTGATGCTTTGCTGCCAGCTGTTTTTTGTTTGTTTGATCTGGTGACCCACACTTCACTCTTCAATATACCCCGTAGATGTGCCACATTTTGGTGCTTTGGTGGTATGGACATTCTAGTCACCAGAAATGAAACCCCATTGAAAATGAATGAGTTTTTATTTCTGGTGAGTTACAATGTCCATACTGCATTGCTTATGGCAACAACATTCACTTGTGAGTAGAGATGCACCGGATCCTGATTTTTAGGATCCTGCCGGATACCGGATCCACTGCTTAAGATCCTGCCGGATCCGGAACCGGATACCGGATCCTACGAAAGGGTTGAAACACATAGCCTACTCACACATGTGGGCCCTTTTTATTACGTTGGCTCAAACTATTTTGACTTAAAAGCCTCGGCTACCGGATCCTGGATCCTGGAACCGGATCCGGATAGTCTGAAAAACCCCTATTATCCTGCTGGATCCGGAACCGGATCTTGGATCCTGTACATCTCTACTTGTGAGGAAGGGAACTTGAGTTGCCCTGCTGGAACTCAAACCCGGGCATTCTGGGGTTCCATACCGGGCTCTGCTACACGAAAGACCCAGACTCATTAGTCTTAATAATCACAGGTAACACACCCACAACCCAAGTGATGGTCACCCCATCACAGCACTATTTTTTCCTACAAGGTTAATCTTCATTCCGTAGGCCTACATGGGTTCTCAATTTTTGTTTTCCCCTGCAGTGGGCACAACTCAACCTCTGATTGTTGGAAACGGCTGTCGGTCAAAAAATTAGCTCACTTGGTTGGCTGCCAGTGTCTTGACCCTCCTCACAACATTGTGTTTACAAACACTGTGAACCCATGTATAGGCTATGCTTCTTTTTTTGTTGAAAACATGCACTGTTTTATATAGCCTAGTTTTGATGCCCTCTGTGTGTACCTACAAATAATGTACTGTAAATGGTCATACTAATGTTGAGCGAGAAGGTGTGTCCAAACTTTTGGTGTGTACTGTATGTTTGTGGCAACAAATAAAGTGAAATGTGTGTGTGCATGCATGTGTGCAGTCTATCGTTGTGTACTTGTGTCTCTACATACACATTCATGTTATCTCCCCTGTTGATAAGAACAGGACTTGACTTGAAAGTTGTTAAGATTGTTTTTTTTTTTTTACAAATCAATTATTAGTTTTCAAGATTTTTACTAATAACTTGCCGAAATTATTCTAGTTTACAACTTCTTAGAATACACCCAGTTCACGCAGGAGAAGTTACTCTCCAAATGGCACAAGTGCTTTTTAAGAAAGAACATCTTAGAATATATCCCAGAATACACCAGCGCTGGAAGAGAAATGGAAGAGAAAGCCACCACAGTGGACAGTGGACTATACTATATGACCATCTCTCACTATATACCAGCAGCTCATTGACAAGAGTGAGTGTGGTGAAGGTAAAGGTCAGGGCTGGACCGGCCTCCTGGCATAGCAGGCATATCCCGGTGGGCCCCGCACCCTTGTGGGCCCCTATTTTCAGAAATGTTTAAAAGAAAAAAAAAGAAATGAAAGAAAAAAATGGGAGCCCTGTTAGGGTGATCCTTGTGTATTTTTTTTTTTTTAGATATGACAAATAGATATAATAAATATAGATAGAAATGAATGAATGAATGTCTCCTCTCATTCATTTTTATTAATGTCAACATGTTTTTTTTTTTTTTTTAAAGCTTAAGTTTATCATTCATTTGACCTTTATTGAACTAGGAAGGTCCCATTGAGGTATAAAACCTCTTCTTCAAGGGAGGATATATAGATTAGAAGTTTGTCCAGGGGCGTGTTTCTCGACAGCATCATTGGTAACTAAGTAAGCAAGTTACTTGATTGCAATGCAATTTCGCATTGGCAACCTACTAAGTTGTTGAGTGTTCAGCAATGAGAGGCTGAGTGCAGTTTAGTTGCATTGCATCTTCATCACTAGCTTGGACAAAGCTCACTGTGGACTCTTGTCAAACAGTCTGCGGAAAGCTAAGAGGAATCCATCTCCATTGAGGGTGGGAAATGCGGTCTGATCTTACTCTGCCATTTAAATTCATTGGAGTTCCAAATTCAAATAAAAACTCATATTATGCTTTATTAGCATGACTTACGATATAGTGTCGCAAAAGCATACAAATAACAAAACAAAAGTGTGAATGGTGTTACCTTTAACCAATCTTAGTAACAGATTTTGCGGGTGAGTTTCGCGTTTTGATCGCCTAAACATTGAGCGAACCAAGCTTGGAGACTTTCGCCAGACGATGTGCAGAGCCAAAATCTTTGGTGGCGTAGCCTACCTAGGATGGCGTCGCTAGGCTAGCCTACTTCATCACAGCTGCTTCACCACACTTTGTTTTAGAGTAAGGGTTTCCCAAACTGGGGTGCGTGGCTTGCCACAAGGGGGGTGCACGAGCTGAATTGA
>NC_085868.1:33711646-33716646 GCF_034702125.1 Engraulis encrasicolus
CGGCAGAAAGGAAATGGCGCAAAACCCGCAACCCATCTGACCTCGAAAAACTTAGATCTCTACTAGCCTCCTTCTCCGCCTCTGTAACAGCTGCCAAGATGACCTACTACAACGACAAGATCAGCAACACTACAGACCCACGTAAGTTGTTTTCTACATTCAAGTCACTGCTCAACCCTCCCCCCCCTCCTGCGCCCACAGACCTGAACCCAGACAACTTTGCCACTTTCTTCACGGAAAAGACGGCAAATATTAGCAAGCAATTCTGTGAGCCGCCCTCCCGCCCAGAAGACACCCCCCTGGAAAACACGGCGACTCCTGCAACACTCCATGAATTCACTTTGCTCTCTGAAGAAGACGTTTCCAAACTCATCACAAGAAGCCGTCCTACTACCTGCCTACTAGACCCAGTGCCCACGAACCTTCTTCAAGACATTGCCCAAACAGTGGTCCCAGCAATCACATCCATCATGAACTCCTCACTCTCCTCCGGCACTGTCCCCTCCGCCTTCAAACAAGCAAGGGTGACACCACTACTGAAGAAGCCTACACTGAACCCTGCTCATGTTGAAAACTACAGACCTGTCTCACTGCTTCCCTTCCTATCCAAGACGCTAGAAAGGGCAGTAGCAAAGCAGGTCACCAACTTCCTAAACCAGAACGGATTACTGGACCCAAAACAATCTGGTTTCAGAAGTGGACATTCAACTGAAACTGCGTTACTCTCAGTGACTGAAGCTCTAAGGACTGCAAGAACGGAAGGATTATCTTCGGTCCTCATACTACTAGACCTGTCTGCAGCCTTTGACACAGTCAACCACAAGATCCTCCTGAGGATACTCACAGCCATGGGAATCACAGGCGTTGTCCACTCATGGTTCAACTCCTACCTCTCTGGACGCACCTTCAGTGTGTCATGGCAAGGGAAGCTTTCTACGACTCACACCCTCTCCACAGGCGTACCCCAAGGATCAGTGCTGGGACCCCTTCTGTTTGCAATATACACCTCCTCCCTGGGACGTGTCATTCAAACACATGGGTTCTCCTACCACTGCTATGCTGATGACACCCAGATGTACCTGTCGTTCCGTCCAGAGGACACCACGGTTTCGGAACGCATCTCTGCCTGCCTCACCGATTTGTCAACATGGATGAAGGACCACCACCTACAGCTGAACCTGGCCAAGACAGAGCTCCTGGTGATCCCAGCTAAAGAGTCGCTCAGTCACAACATCAACCTCAAGATAGGCTCCACCATCGTGACCCCAAACAAAGTCGCCAAAAACCTTGGCGTCATGATTGATGATGAGCTGTCATGCTCCAACTACATCAACTCGGTCACCCGGACCTGTTGACTCCAGATGTCCAACGTACGGAATATCAGACCTGTGCTGACACAATATTCTACACAACGACTGGTCCAGGCCAAGGTCCTGTCCCGCGTTGACTACTGCAACTCACTCATGACAGGTCTACCTGCTTGTGCGCTAAAGCCTCTGCAGATGATCCAGAATGCAGCGGCACGGTTGATATTCAATCAACCCAAAAGGACCCATGTTACTCCTCTATTTATTGAGTTGCACTGGTTACCGATCGCCGCCCGGATCAAGCACAAGGCATTGACCCTTGCCTACAAAACCATCACAGGAACGGCCCCAGCTTATCTGAAGGACCTACTAACGCCTTATGTTACTGGACGAGAACTGCGCTCATCCAGCACAAGCCGCCTGGCTCTGCCATCCAGTCGCTCTAGGTACTCCCAGTCAAGATTGTTCTCCGTTGTGGTACCCAAGTGGTGGAACAGTCTCCCAGAGGCAGCAAGACTAAGCACATCTCTTGCAGCCTTCAAGAAACAACTAAAGACATTCCTCTTTCGAGAGAATCTACTAGACTAATGCTTGAACTGGCCTTGCCCCAGGGCAGACTCCTGACATGATGTTTAGTTTAGTTTAGTTTAGTTTAGTTTAGTTTGTGTGTGTGTGTGTGTGTGTGTGTGTGTATGTGTTTGTGTGTGTGTGTACTCGTTATTTACTCTTTATGATAAAAAAAAATAAAATAAAAAAAAATAAAAAAATAACCCTCTTTGCAACTGCACTTGTTGTTCTGTATATCTCCTGTGCACTTTATTTGCTTGTGATGTTGGCTTGATTATGTCCTCTTTTGAAAGTCGCTTTGGTTATAAAGCGTCTGCCAAATGCAATGTAATGTAATGTAATGTAATGTGTGTGTCTTCACACTCCTGCGTGTTACATAGTGCCTCATCTGTGTGTAGTCCTATGTAGATATCCCGTGTGTGTTTGGGCGTAGGATTAGTGTGTTAGTGTGTGCGTGTGTGCGTGTGTGCGTGTGTGTGTGTATACCTTCACAGTCCTGCGTGTTACACAGCGCCTCCTCTGTGTGCAGTCCTATGCAGATGTCTCCGGCGTGTTTGGGCGTGGGGTTGGTGCAGGTGCGCGTGCGCTGGAAGTGTCCCCCCCCACAGGAGGCCGAACACTCAGACCAGGAGGACCAGCACGACCAGCCTCCTCTCACTGGTGGGGGAAGGGAAACACACACACACACGCACACGACACACGCAACACATGCACGCACGCACAAGCACAAACACAAACACACGCACAAACACACGTGACACACGCTCGGACGCACGCATTCACACACACACACACACACACACACACACACACACACACACACACACACACACACACACACACACACACACACACACACACACACACACACACACACACACACACGCTTAACTATGAAATATTGTACTTTATTCTTGAATTTACAGTAAGTGGGTTGCTGGATAGGTACTTTATGGGGATTTGTAGTCAGTGGTGTAGTGGGGATGTTTAAAGTGGGGGTACGCGATTTTTAACGTCATCAAATAATTGGGCAACTCATCATGTCAAACCACCCAACTGTCCTTAATCTACCATCATTGCTTCTCCGTTTTCATCTGTTTAGTCAATCACCTGCAATCCTGCTATGTGATCATTCATTTTTGTATTCAAACATGGGCAGAAGGTTTTTTTTTTAAAACATCACTTCAGGAGAAGTGGGTGGACTGCGTACCCCCGAGTACCGCGCCCACTACACCCCTGTTTATAGGTGGATGGTATTTTGAGGTACCTGGGCAGGGCTGTGTGTTGCAGTCCTGGTACTCCACAGGTGAGCCGGAGCAGTCGTAGGGGGCGGTGCGGCCGTCCGGGGTGGTGCAGGGTCGCCGGCGGGTACGGAACCCTCTGCCGCATTCTTTAGAACACGCCGACCAGGTCTCCCACGGTGACCAGCTGGCGCCCTGGGGGCGGGGGATCAGAACCCGCTCCACCCTTAACAGGTCCTCCACCAAGGCTGTCAATCAATCAATCAATCAATCAACAAATTATTCAATTAATCAGCCAGTCAGTAAGTCAGTCAATATACAGTATTAATCAGTAATAATGTGTGGATGTGTGTGTGTGTGTGTGTGTGGATGTGTGTGTGTGTGTGTGTGTGTGTGTGTGTGTGTGTGTGTGTGTGTGTGTGTGTGTGGATGTGTGTGCATGAGTCTGTGTCAGTTTGTGTGTTTGTCTGTGTAATGTGGGCTATGTGTGTGCGTGTGTGTGTGTGGGGGGGTGTGTATGAGTGTGTGTATCTGTATCTCTACACACTGTGTGTGTGTGTGTGTGTGTGTATGTGTCCTCCTCACCATCGGTCTCGCAGGGCGTGATGCCGTCGTTGGGGCAGAGTCGCGTCTCGGTCTTGCGTTTGCCCAGCTGCAGCTCGTGGGGGTTGGCCAGCAGGGCTCTGCACGTGTAGCGCCACCGCTGTTCCTGCCGCGCCCCGCCCTGCGTCACGTTCACCGGTAGCCACGGAGACCACGGAGTGTTCCGACGCACCTCTGGACACGCCTCCAGGTTACACGCCTTGTACTCCTTACAGCACAAATAATTGTGTTAAAGGTGCCTTTAATATCTGTGATATTTTTAGTAGTTTATTTCCAGAATTAATACGAGTGAATACTTACCACCACCATCAAATTGTAAGTGATGCATTGCATTACATTGAGCTATTAGTGGTAAATCTTTTTTCTCTATTAATATTGCTAAATTTTCCATCAATAGTTTGTCCACTAACATAGAATTCCAGAGGACAGCAAATACATACAAATACATTACCCATACAAGTGAAGACTGTTACTAACCAATTTATGGAATTATGTTAGCCATTACTCTGTGGATTTTCCATTTTTATGCGATGTCTTTTTTGATTGTGACCCCCCCCCCCCCCCCCCCCCCCCCCCCCCCCCCCCCCCCCCCCCCCCCCCCCTCCCCCCCTCCCCTCCCCCCCCCCCTCCCCCTCCCCACCCCCCCCCCACCCCCCCTACCCCCCCCCCCCCTTGATTACCTCAGCAACCCCACTAAGGCCGAACAACATGATCTCGAACGAATTGTGTCTCATTTCTCACGCAAACCAAAAACTGAAAATGCATCGCGTTTACGACGCATTGTCTTTGACACACATGCGCAGTGGTCATGCAGCTGTCCGTGACCGGTTAGATTTAGGGAAAGTTTTGGTCAGGGCACACATTTAAAACTCAGAAACGTGGCATTACTGACAGGTTAGGTTTAGGGATGGTTTTGGGAAGGGCAGAGTTGTAAAACTATGAAACATTGCATTACTGACAGGTTAGGTTTAGGGAAGGTTTTGGGAAGGGCACAGCTAGACCAATCAGAAGTTACCTATGTGCTCTAGACAGCAGGGAAAGCGTCAGAATATGTACGCAATCTTGGATGTTGGTGTGCTTGAGAAATGCAATTTTTCGAGATCAGGCTTGGCAGAACCACTGCCTTTATCCCCCTTGTGATGAGGTCCGGTGATCATCAGGCAACCTACCAGAGGGCAGCCTGGACAATTGTTGCCGTTCTCGCAGCTCCGGACGCGCGAGTGGACTCCTCCCCCACAGGGGGCGCTGCACTTGGACCAGGAGTTCCAGGAAGTCCAGGACA
>NC_085868.1:33721646-33724146 GCF_034702125.1 Engraulis encrasicolus
TACGCACACACCACACCTGGCACGGCGTTATGGGTGGGCCAGGGTGGACCTGGGCCCACCCAATTTGGTCCTGGGTCCGCCCATTTTTTGTCCAGAACCTAAAATCTTTCACTGAAGGAAAACAATATATTCAATATGTATTATATATTCTACTAGTGTACGAAAAAACTGGGAAACTGAAGAGGAAATAAAAAGTTTTTTTTTGTTTTGCTTTTGATGCTCCTGACATGAACCATCAATCCGTCCCCGCAGCCTATGGCTATGTTGACTACTTTCTGCTGCTACGCAGCGCGTTCACCCCGAAACAATTGATACAATGTTACCTTATGTCAAATTCTATAGCATAATGCTAGAGAGCCAGACATGCACTCGAACATGCCGAGTTGCCGAACCGTAGGCTACATAGAATAGACCTGGCGTCAATGATGACAGAAAATAAAATCACTGAAGTCAATGTCTTTAAAAACAGTTGCAAACTTAAAACATCAAGGAGTATGCGCAACTGGACTGACGAGAAATCATGGAATGGATAGCTGTCGAGACTGGTAGGAAAGCTAATTCCTCATGCCCGCCGCGGCAACTTGTTGTAAAGGAACAATTTACTTTGATTACAAACTAGGACTAGCCTATGTAGGCTATTATGAGTTTCTATTGGCTTCATATGTATAGCATGGGACGGCTGTCCTCGTCTGTTGGCAATACGTTTGACCCTCGTCGTGATCACATAAGGTGCACGTTTGACATGCTAAGTTGTTGATCTGACTGTGGTTAGCTTTAAACAGCATCTTAACTAGCCTATGTTATTGCCGTTGTGAAGCTGATATTTTAATATTGTCTTCACGGGTTGTATTTTACTGTGGCCATGGATCGGCTATCCCACCACACAAATAGGTTTTCTTTCTTCTCTAGAGGACTAAAGCAGCATATGTCCATGGCTTAATTGTCGAAACAGAGTTCAGATTTTTCAAGGTGCGCTTGGTAGCAGCCTTCATGGACTGTGGCTAAACTGTGTCTGGTTATGGAATAATGTGCTGCCTGCAACAGTTGTGTGCGTGCATACGCTATGTGTTTGAGTGGTTCAACGTGTGATTGTGTGCTCTGGTCGTCGCATTGTTGCGGTTGAAATGACATCCTCTTGCATGCATAGCCTACATGAGTCGGGTGCTTGGGATATCACAGGCAGCACCTGACCCAGCATAGCCCTGTCCGCAACATGCGCCCCGCCCGCCACTCTTCCTTCCTCGCACGGGAGCCACTCCGCGCTCCGAGACCTCCCTCTTTACAAAGAACCGCTCCAAACTTTCTCCTGACCGTTCTTCTCTTAGCAGACGTGGGCTCTACTTCCAATGCATTATTTTGTATTTGTGATATCATTCAATTTGTTATCTTAAGTTTCTTCCGCGTTGTTTTTGGAAGTGTCAAGCGGTAATGCGAATTTTAAGAATTATAATAATATGGCGCAAGCACTGGAGAAGTGCCATGTGTCTCACCCGCATTTTCGAGCTCCTAAAACAACTCCAGTGACATCAGTAACACAGCGTGGATCTTAATCATTGTCATCTTCATACAGGCCTATGCATGTTTGCAAAAGAAATGTGGGGTTTGGGGGCAATAACAATATTTGGTGATGGGACAATGCGACGAGACTGTGAGGGAGGAAATTAATGAATGGGCTACCCTACCCCCGCCGCCATAACTTCATCCGAGAATCTTCACAATGAGGAAACACTGAATATACGCACATATAATATTCGAGTAAAAATCAGACGTTTTGTTATGAGGACGTGATGTTATAGGCCTAATGAAGTGCCACCCAAAAATATTCTGGCCCATCCAAAGCTGATTTTCTGGCGCCGTGCCTGACACACACACAATAGGGGTCCCTGGCACCCAGACACGCCCTGCAGGAGAGGAGAGAACACACACACACACTTACTATACTGTACACACACACACGCACACAGAACCACAATAGGGGTCCCTCGCACCCAGACACGCCCTGGAGGAGAGGAGAGAACACACACACACACTTACTATACTGTACACACACACACGCACACAGAACCACAATGCGCCCTGGAGGAGAGTACACATATGATTAGTACACACACACACACACACAATAGGGGTCCCTGGCACCCAGACACGCCCTGGAGGAGAGGAGAGAATACACACACACACTTATTATACTGTACACACGCACGCACGCACGCACACACACACACGCGCGCGCGCGCGCACGCACGCACGCACGCACGCACACACACACACACACACACACACACACACACACACACACACACACACACACACACACACACACACACACACACACACACACACACACACACACACACACACACACAATAGGGGTCCCTGGCACCCAGACACGCCCTGGAGGAGAGGAGTGGAGAGAATACACACACATACTTATTATACTGTACACACGCAAGCACACACGCACGCATGCATGCACGCACACACACACACACACACACAC
>NC_085868.1:33734146-33736646 GCF_034702125.1 Engraulis encrasicolus
ACAAAACAATGTATCTTTTATGGCTTATTTTCAAATGCTTTCACACAGTGTGTCAAAACTGGAAATACAACATCCAAATCCTTATTTCAGTAAAATGCCTTTGCATGACATTAGCAACAGTACAGTAATTGATTATTGATAAAAGTAGAAGAAAACCCTCCAATTTTAGTTATTCGTTTTTTTTGTGTGTTTTTGACAACAGCTTTTACAGTAAAAAGTTGTTTCACAATCACAGAATGAAAATGCTTTTGTAACAGTTGGAAAGAACTGTTTGTTTATGAGAAGAATGTCTATAGGCCTAAAAAAATCTTCATGATTCACGTTCATGTAAAATGACCAAATCATGTTTAGAAATTGTATATATCACTCTCTCAACACATCTGCTGAAATTGGTATAAATGACTGTAAATACAGTAAATGTCTGAAATCAATGCTGTCCATGAAGTCATGATTTGGAAATACATGAAAAGGTGTAATACAGTGCCCTCCACAATTATTGGCACCCCTGGTTGAGATGTGTTAAAAGCCTTAAAATAAATTCGTGTTTATTGCAGAAGAATACTGTCACACTGAAAATTGTAGGAAAATGTAGCCTTCAACTCAAATGAATTGTAAGAAAATAAAAAAATCCCTGACTAAAAAATAATTATTTTTCATTAAATCACCTGTTCCACAATTATTGGCACCCTTAACAATTCCCAGGAAATAAATATAATTGAAGCATTTCTGTCATTTCTACAGTAGTTTACAAAGTTTACCAGAGTATGTAGGAACATTTAATTAGTAATTCATCACTTCCTGCTTCCCTGGGGTATAAATATGACGTGACACGAGGCCATTTCTCTTATCCACTCTTAAACATGGGAAAGACAAAGGAACACAGCATACAAGTGAGGCAGATGTGCGTCGACCTTCACAGGTCAGGCAGAGGCTACAAGAAGATTGCCACTCAACTGCAGCTGCCCATATCCACTGTGAGAGGAATAATGTATAAGGTCAAAACAACTGGAACAGTGGTAAACAAGCCTGGACGAGGACCCGAATTTATTTTGCCACCACGCACAGTGAGGAGGATGGTAAGAGAAATCAAAAGATCTCCAAAGCTCACTGTTACAGAATTACAACAAATGGTAGCATCCTGGGGTCACAAAGTCTCCAAATCAACCATCAGGCGCTGTCTACACGCCAACAAGCTGTTTGGGAGGCATGCACGGAGAAAACCTTTCCTCACTCACAATCATAAACGCAAACGTCTGGAGTTCGCCAAGCGGCATTGGGGCTTCAACTGGGACCGTGTGCTTTGGTCAGATGAGACCAAGATTGAGCTTTTTGGCAACAAACACTCTAAGTGGGTCTGGCGTGCCACGAAAGATGCGCATGCTGAAAAGCACCTCATACCCACTGTGAGGTATGGGGGTGGGTCAGTGATGCTGTGGGGCTGTTTCGCTTCCAAAGGCCCTGAGAACCTTGTTAGGGTGCATGGCATCATGAATGCTTTGAAATACCAGGACATTTTAAATCAAAATCTGTTGCCCTCTGCCCGAAAGCTGAAGATGGGTCGTCACTGGGTCTTTCAGCAAGACAATTACCCTAAACATATGGCCAAATCTACACAGAAATGGTTCACCAGACACAAAATCAAGCTCCTCCCATGGCCATCTCAGTCCCCAGACCTCAACCCCATTGAGAACCTGTGGGGTGAGCTGAAGAGGAGAGTACAGAGTAGAGGACCCAGGTCTCTGGATGATTTAGAGAGATTCTGCAAAGAGGAATGGCTGAAGATCCCTCTTTCTGTCTTTTCCCATCTTGTGAAACACTATAGGAGAAGATTAGGTGCTGTTTTGTTGGCAAAAGGGGGTTGTACAACATATTAACACCAGGGGTGCTAATAATTGTGACACACATTATTTGATGTCAAATAATTATTTCTTTATGTGGGATTTTTTCCCCACTGAATAAATGCACTTGTATTGAAGGTTGGATTTTTCTCTTTTTTTCCATTAAAGTCCCATATTGTTTAGAAAAAAAATAAAATAATTGGAAGCTAAAAAACACATCTCAACCAGGGGTGCCAATAATTATGGAGGGCACTGTAGATACAATATTTTTAGGGCCGGTTCTAGTCCATTTGCCCTTGGGAAGCACCCCCGTTCCTTTTGTGGATTTTCAAAATTCGCATCTGTAAGCGTAGTGTCTTCAATTTGATCTAAGATCTACTGTGGTACCTACATATATACTGAGTGGCCATGAATATCATTGATGTCTGTAAGGTGTACTGTATTGCTTTATGTATTTTGTGTGACATTCTAATTCTGTGTGGACTTTTAGGCTTTATTTTTTTAGGTCTTGTTTGTGTTTTTATATGTATTTGTTTCATGATATTTTGTTCACTGTAAATAGCATTGCAAAACTTTGTATGTTCTATCATACTATAAACAGTATTTCTACTGTACCTCCTGTAGTCAACAGTAAAAAATGCTTCGTACTGGAATCATCTTGA
>NC_085868.1:33749146-33754320 GCF_034702125.1 Engraulis encrasicolus
ACACCAGTGTTTCTCAACTGGTGGGTCGCGACCCAAAAGTGGGTCGCGGAGGGGTCATGGGTGGGTCGCGGAGCCGTGGTGTAAAAAAATCGTAATTCATTGATTCGCTTAAAAAAAAAAAAAACATGCAACTTTTCCTGCAACAATTTACAACTTTTATGTTGATAGACGATTGAACTTGTGTCATCTGTCGTCATAGATAAAATCAGAATGTTTATGCGAGATAGTAGCATGCAACCAGTCATTCGAGTGTCGCTAAAAAAATTGGGTCGCGACAGAATGAGAGTGGAAAATGGTGGGTCCCAAGACTGTTCCAGTTGAGAACCACTGCTCTACACATACTGTGTATGTAGAACTGTGCCTGTCCATAATAACACACATACATAATGTCTTACATTCAATTATCTAGCAAAAAGAATGTTACCACATATGCACACATATGCATGTACGCACACAAGCACGCGCGCACGCATGCACACGTGCACACGTGCACACACACACACACACACACACACACACACACACACACACACACACACACCCACACACACACCCACACCCACACCCACACACACACAATCACACACAAACACAGACACACACACGCTAGTCTAAGAGTAGACTAAGAGCAGGGGAATGGAGGAGCAAAGGTGCCTTTGGCTGTGCAGAGCACTTAGTGGTGATGTCACACACACACACACACACACACAAACAGACACACAGACACACAGACACACACAGAGACACACGCACACACACACACACACACACACACACACACACACACACACACACACACACACACACACACACACACACACACACACACACACACACACACACACACACACACTCACTCACACAGATATATGAATTACAGACAAGGACCTCCAATGTCCTGCCACCAATAAATCTCTGTCTTTCTCTTAAATGCATGTAGACACGCACAGATGCACACACACATAGACCCACACACATAGACCCACACACACACACACACACACACACACACACACACACACACACACACACACACACACACACACACACACACACACACACACACACACACACACACACACACACACACACACACACACACACACACACACACACACACACACACACACTACGTAATGCTATGCTACCCATAAATTGCTTTCCTCCCCAATGAAAGGCAACATCCAGCATCTGGACAATTGCCAACAGACACGCCCTAATTCAAGGACAAGGAGTGCGTCCGTGAGTGTGTGTGAGTGTTTGTGTTTGTGTGTGTGTGTGTGTGTGTGTGTGTGTGTGTGTGTGTGTGTGTGTGTGTGTGTGTGTGTGTGTGTGTGTGTGTGTGTGTGTGTGTTTTCTAATTCAGCTTTTAGATAGATAGCCTGGAAATGTAAGTGTAGTGGCAGTCTGGTGTGTGTGTGCGTGTGTGTGTGTGTGTGTGTGTGTGTGTGTGTGTGTGTGTGTGTGTGCGTGTTTGTGTGTGTGTGTGTGTGCCCGCACGCGCGCGTGTGTGTGTGCGCGTGGTGTGTGTGTATGTGTGTGTGTGTGTGTGTGTGTGTGTGGTGTGTGTGTGTGTGTGTGTGCGTTCGTGTGCGTGTGTGTGTGAGTGTGTGTGTTGTGCCTGGGTGTGTGTGTGTTCTAATAATTCAGCCTTCTTAGATAGATAGCTGGGGAACTGAACCATAGCAGAGGCTCGACATCAGGGACAAGCAGAGACAATAGCACTGTAATGAAGAACAAAGCACAATCACAGTAAGATACTGGAACTGTTTGTGTCACTGCATCTCCTAGAAGTACAACTTGTATATAATAACTTACTGACTGCAGAGGCCTCAACCACTTTGCCCCAAAAATTGGGGTCTCCTAAATTGAGATTAACAAAAAAAAAAAAACCTGTATTACAGTTTTTTTCAATTGCTAACAAGCTTTTGTCCAAACCTCAGCGACATTTGCAAAACTCTTAATACAGTTAGCACACCAAGGGCTTTCCAATGCCATACAGTTGACACATTACATGCCTTTTTCACACAATTAGCAGTCAATGAATGCATTTCTTTGTGTATATTTAACAGTGTGTGCTTTTGAGAAGAAAATGAACCGTGGCCAATTGTGCTTGGTAGGTGGTAGTCTGTGTTAAGAGTTTAGAAAAAATATCCAAAGTATGGGAAAGTGCTTGTTAGCTATTGGAAAAAAAACTGTATTATGACTATTTGATAGTGAGGGGGGGGGGGTGTGTCTCCTGACCAGTTATGCTGAGGGCCTCCAAAACATTAGCAGCGGCCCTGGGTATCCGCTTTTGATTCGACAAGGAGATATTCTGAGGTGTCAGCTTCTAATTCCAAAATTAAAACGAAAGTCAGGTGGTAAGTGGGTGGTAGTAGTCGGAGAAGTAAAACGGTACATAGCATATGTGTGTAGCGTGTAACAAGTATTATATAATCTAAAAGGGGTACGATGACAATATATAACTACTGTAATTTTTCAATAATGAAAATAAATAAACAGGTTATGTTCTGACCAAAGTGCATGTTAAAATGTGTGAATTGCGGGGGGCGCTGTGCCGCAGCGCGCTAAGTCCTCCACATTTGGGCTTGCATGCCCACGGGGACCCCGGTTCGAGTCCAGCCGGGGTCATTTCCCGATCCCACCCCGTCTCTCTGTCCCATTTGCTTCCTGTCACCATCTCAGACTATCCTATCAAAATAAAGGCATAAAAGCCCCCAAAAATATATATGTATATTAAAGGGGCATTCCACCGGTGGAGACATGAATATGTCATATATGTAGTAGAATAGTAGCATAAATTTCTAATTTGGTGCCTTTTTGGCAGAGGAAAAGCAGAAAATGACATTTTAGTGCTTGTGGATTTGTGACAACAATCCCCATAATGCATTGCAATGCTCAAGTTCCATAGGTCACACCCAGGCAGCTCTGCCAGTGACTTACAGGAGTCTCAATGCCAGTGATTTCAAAAGCACTGGCACACTGATCTGTGATAGGCTTGTTAGCGCATTAGGTCCAACTCCCTATGGGCAGGGTTGAAAGGGTGGGAAAAAGGCTTGTAGTCTCAACAGAAATCCACCTCTCTTACACTTCCTCCTACAATGATGCAAAATGACGATTTTTACATCATTGTCGGAGGAAGTGTTAAGAGGTGAATACGTATTTCTCCTGTCTCAGGGGGAATTGAGAGAGTGTTGCACAACCATTCAACAGTATGACTGGGTGTCTAGCAATGGAAAGCCTAATGCAAATGGGTGGAGTGTCCCTTTAAAAAAAAAATGTGTGAATTGCTTACACGTTGGTAGTGAAGACTCCATAGATGAGGTCTTGCTCGGGTAGGAAGTGCGTGGCCTGCAGCTCGTGGTAGTAGAAGGGGATGTCGCCGGAGCGCGAGCAGTTGAGACGGGCCTTCATGAAGGTGGTCCAGGTGTCCTCCAATAGGAAGCGTCCGCCCACGTCGTTCTGACAGACGCGGGCCACGCGCGAGAACACCGTCTTGCCGCAGTCGTACTCCACCGCCGTCTCGCGCAGGAAGAAGTAGCTGAAGCGGCCCACCTCGTACACCGACACAAAGTGCGGCTCTGCAGGAGTAGAGCAGAGCAGAGTACTTTTATTAACACTGAAAGAACTTAAAGGGTAACT
The DNA here is from genome assembly GCF_034702125.1 of Engraulis encrasicolus. NCBI lineage: Eukaryota > Metazoa > Chordata > Actinopteri > Clupeiformes > Engraulidae > Engraulis > Engraulis encrasicolus. The sequence goes on from NC_085868.1 coordinate 33,752,792, forward strand.
TCAGCCAGTACCTGAGATTTCTTTTTTTTTCCCTTCAGCCTTTTTCGAGATTCTGGTCATTGTAATGGGGGCAGGTGTTCATTTACATTTCAGAAACACTTCTTGATTTATTCCCCAAAACATCCAAAAGGTTATGCAACATCAGCAGACAACTAGCAAACAGCGATACCTTTTGGGAAAATATTTGGAGTAGGCCTATGTTAAGATTTTTAAAATGTAAACTGTAATGTAAAAGCTGCCCCCATTAGAATAGCTCATATCTCGGAGAGAGCTGAGACAAAAAAAAATGTGGCATCATCGGGTACTGACAAGTCAAGGGTAGCGTGACCAATACAACAGCATATTGAAATTGGCAGAAGTGGTCCTTTAAGGTGTCTGATCGGTTACATAAATACACAAATACAAAACATACACAAAGACCTAATACACATTATTGTATATTGTGAGTGCGGCTCTGCAAGAGTAGAGTAGTAGAGTAGAGTAGAGTAGAGTACTTTTATTCAAAGGTGGTTTTTCGAACATTCTATAAAAATAATTTCTTTAACAACGCAATATTCTAAAATTCCAAATTCCAAAAACTCAGAATTCTACAGAACTTTCCTTGTCCGAATATTCCAGTCACACTGGTGTGACAGTACGCCTTTAAAGGTTAATCCCGAAAGAAATGAAGGTGTCTATCATCTTGTATAAATACACAAATAGCATACAAAATATACACAAAGACCTAATGCACATTAGAGAGACAGCACCGGTGCAGCAAAGATGTAATTATTTTTGTTTTTTTTATTCAAGTGCACAACATGACTAACGTTTCGATGGTTAGACCATCTTCATCAGAGTCCTAATTATCCTAATATTATCTAATGCACATTATTGTACATTGCAGGAGGTAAGGTGCTGAGCACTTACCCCTGTAATAAATTAGCTACAAGTTGGCAATGACCAAGTCATCATGTAGGTATTACTAAAGACCCAGGGGTGAAATACTATGGTGGTTAAATGTTTTCTGTGACTATTACAGCATTCCACTGGTGAAACGGCGTGCATTAAAAAAGACAAAAATGTTTGTCAGCAGCAGCCCATTTTTCTGTGACTAAGACTAGATTAAGTCTAGACGACAACCTTAAAAAAAAAAACACTGATGAAAACTATGACAATGTGTGTCATCGAAGTAAGATATGTGTGTGTGTGTGTGTGTGTGTGTGTGTGTGTGCGTGCGTGCGTGCGTGCGCGCGCGTGTGTGTGAGTGTGAAAGAGTGTGTGTGTGTGTGTGTGTGTGTGTGTGTGTGTGTGTGTGTGTGTGTGTGTGTGTGTGTGTGTGTGGGTTTGAGTGTTTATGAGTGTATGTAGCTGTGTGCGCGTGTGCATGTGTGCGCATGGTATTGATGGTAGTAGGCGTAGAAGAGAATAGAATTGGATTTAAGCGTGTTCCGTTGGAGAGACAAGAGAAGAAAGAAAAAAAAGAAAAACAAGAGAGTCAGAGGAGGGAGGTAGGAAGGGATAGAGGGAGGGGAGAGGAGGGGGGAGGG
>NC_085868.1:33756920-33766920 GCF_034702125.1 Engraulis encrasicolus
CAACTGCAATACACATTTGAACTCATCTCGTGGGCCCAAATAAAATGAGTCCACGGCCACATTTGGCCCCCGGGCTTCAGTTTGACCTCCTCGCTCTAGAAGGTGTTAAATTCACTCTCTGGGTGTTATATCAACACTGCATAATGCAGTCTGCATTTCTTTTTTACGGTATAGTTTATCGGCCATGGGCACTGATTATGATCGTCTGATTGACCTGAGATAAGTGTGTTTTCTGAAGTGTGTAAGTATGTGCATAAGAGTGTTGGTGAGTGTACTGTATGGTGAGAGAGTAAGACTGTAAGGGTGTGTGAAAGGTGAGAGGGTAAGACTGTAAGGGTGTGTGAAAGGTGAGAGGGTAAGAATCAGGGCTTGGCATTAACCTTTTCACCCACCAGCCACTGGCTAGTGGTTTTCCCGAGTCACTAGCCATTCAGGAATTGCACTAGCCACAGATCACAACAGCCCCCCCCCCTTATACCTTTCTACATGGAAGTATATCAAGCAAATATAAACTAAGTTACAGAGCCTTTTCTTGAACGCATGTGTAAATACATGACACACAGGGGGCAAACAACAGAATACTATGATACCTATGTCATACAAAGGAATAAGCTGCCAGCCAAATTGGCTAGTGACACTGAAAGTATTACTGGCCACAGCCAAGTTTTACCAGCATTTGGCCGGTTGGTAGATGCCAGTGTCAAGCCCTGGTAAGAATGTAAGGGTGTGTCGTAAGTAAAGGTGTACTGTACTGTAGGTATGAGGGGTTGGGTACCCATGAGCTTCGTCCAGTTTATACATACTTGTTTGGAGTGTGTGCTCAGAGCCTCAGGCGATTCTAGGGTAAGTTGGGGCCCCAAGCAAAAATGTGAAGGGCTTTAGGTAACATTGAGCCACTTGAAGTTGTACTGTGCTGTGTGGTGACTGTGAGATGTTGCTATATCTGGATTAGAGAAGGAGCTGCTCTGTCTCATAAGTTTTTATATATGGAAGGCAAATGGGTTTTTGCCTCTTGTTTACAAGTTTTAGAGGAAGGAATTTTACAAAGGAGTTTTAGAATGCACATTTCAAAAACTCCAGTTTAAATATATCACTTTTAAAATGCACCAGTCGCAATGGAGTTTATCCTCAAGTCATGTTCCCCATTTAAAAATATCCACATATGTACATGTACACCTGTACATGTACTGCATAGTAAAGTTACAATAAAAGCCATTCTATTTCTCGAGTTCAACCAAACTCGAATAAATGACTGAACCCAATTTAACCCAACTCAGCACAATTCAACACAACTGTCATCAACTTTATTCCACCCCAGTCAATTCAACCCAACCCGACTCAACTCAACACAGTCGAATTCAGTTTTGAGCACTTTGATTGAGTGATTGAATTACCGTTGAGCCATTTGGAGTTGTACTGTGCAGTGCGCAAGGGCGGCATGTTGCCCAGGCTCCGGTACAGCACGGGGTCGCGACCCGAGAAGTCGATGACAGTGGCGGCGTAGAGCTCGCCGCGCTCCGTTACCATGGCAGTGGAATTGTGACGCGGGTCGTACGGGCACCGGGCCACCCCGTTCATGGTGTCCAGAACCCGACTCAGGTTAGATACCTGGGGGAGAGAGAGAGAGTAAGAGAGAGAGAGAGAGAGAGAGAGAGAGAGAGAGAGAGAGAGAGAGAGAAAGAGAGAGAGAGAGAAAGAGAGAGAGAAAGAAGGGAAGAAAAGGAGTGAAGGACGGATGGAAGGGAGGAATGAAAGAAAAGGAAAAAGAGGGATGTTGAGTGATATGAAGGAGGTCATGGATACAACATCTTCACATGTGTCCCATCTTGGTCTATGTGCCTACATAACCCATTAAGACACAGCGTTATGAATTTGCTGTTACCAGTATGGCAATGACCAAGTACTGCCTTACTAAAGTTGTGCATTACCAAAGGCCCTGGAACATGTCATAGTAGTGTAGTGCTATGGTAGTTAACTTTTCAATGACTGTTACAGCGTCCCATTGTTGGGGCGGCATGCATTATGGGGCTAGGGTCAAAGGTGACTCACCTGTCGGGTTGAGCATACAGGTGTGAAGGCGTTGGTACCACAGGCGAACAGCCTCTTGCCACTCAGCAGCAGCACCCGGATGTAGTTCTGGCACTCCTCCTGAGGGGGGCAGTAGAGAGCAGGCAACAATAAGACTGAAGCTACAGGGTAGGGCCGCTGACAGTTTTTTCTGGGCCAAAGGACGATGTCATCTGAAAGAGCCCCCTATCCAAAATATACAATGTAATGGGGACCCAATATGACCCAATGGGGCCCCTCTCTACCTGGGCCCGGGACAAATGACCCCATTTAACTCTCCTCCCCACCACCATAGGGGACTGTGTGCACTGTGTGCTGTGGAGTGCTGTGTAACAATGACAACGGGAGGTGGAGTTTCCCAGTAGGGCTTTCACTTTCTAACATACAGTATGACCATGGCGTGGTTTCAAGATAAATTGTTGCTCCTTCACCGATTAAAAAACAAAATCATGTTGTCATAGTTGGAAGAAAAAAAACAGTAGGGCTTTACAGTAGTTTCCCAGTAGGGCTTTCACTTTCTAACATACAGTATGACCATGGCGCGGTTTGTTGTCATGTTGTCATAGTTGGAAAAAAAAAACCAAGACAGTTTTACATTGTGTCTTTCATGAACTAGCACTAGCATCATGGGTCCTTCTCGGCCCTGTAAAAATCACCCTGGAAGTGTTCTCAACTTTAAAGTGAAGCTCAAGGCCTTTAACAGCCAGGGATCAGAGTTTTACAGTTACATAACCCAGAGTCCGCATGGGAGCAGCTGTAAACCTGAAGCTGCCGGACCAGAGCCAAGACGAGATGGCCGCACGCGCACACACACACACACGCACACGCACACGCACACGCACACGCACACGCACATACACACACATGCACGACGACGACCTGGCTGCACGCACGCATGCACGCACGCACGCACGCACACACACACACAAATCTGCCTCTGACATCACGTTTGCAGAGGAGGAGATTTAAATCTAAGCATGTGAATGCACTCCACTCACCAACATCAAGAGTACTGTGTGCAGCCATTGACAGGCTTTGACAAAACAGTAAAATGACCATTGCATATTCATTACATTGCAGTTAGATAGTACTTGTAAAACAAATGCAAAATGAAATACATTTTAATAATAGCTGTTGAGCCTGGGCCAAAAATGTCCCTCCCTGGGGAACAGACAGTTGACATCACTTAGACTTCCAGTATGGAGAGTGTATCAAATATCTGGCCAGATCTTACTCTGACGTCATGTTTCGCTGAAGAGGAGATGCAAATCCGAAAAATGTGCATGCAGTGCACACATCAGCACCAAGAGAACTGTGTGCGATTCAGGCTGTCAACTAGAATGGACGTCAGTTTGAGAACCAACAGCGACAAAACAATTGAAAACGATGCTTATAAATTCCTTACATTACAACTACATTTTAAATAAATGAAAAGGAAACGTGAAATCAAATGAATTTGAATGAAAGCCTGAAGCTGTTGAGCCAGGGCCAAGACACATCCCTGGAGGACAGAGGGATGACATCACCCTTAGCTACAGTATAGAAAAAATGATCTGGACAAATCTTACTCTGACATCATGTGTTCTACAGAGTAGATTTAAATCCCAGAGTCTGATTGTGATGGGTGTGGGCAGATTGGCTGTGAATCAGGGAGTGACTATTTCAACGGACAAAGTTAGACGATGACTTTATTTAAAAAATTTAAAAAAAACCCTCCTTCTCCTACAGCTGGGAAAAGAAGCTATGGACGAAAACAACAATTGACAACTGAACTTGACTCCGCAGCCTCTTGGAACAAATTCTTGCTTTTGACGCTTTGACTGCTTTACAGTAGAGCATGACACGGGAGTGGATTTTCACTCCCGTCCCATCCCGGTCCCAGAAAAAAAATCCCATCCCGTCCTGTCCCGGAGTGGAGTAAAAGAAACAAATCCCATCCCGTCCCGTCCTGAAAAGAATGTCTCCCAATCCTGCCCACTCCCACTCAAAATCAATCCCACTCCCGTTTCATAGGCTTTTTTAATGAAAAAATAAGCAAGCATTCCCGCTCTCATTCATTTTTATTCCCGCTCCTGCCCGCTCCCATTCATCTATATTCCCGTTCCTGCCCGCTCCCGTTCATCTTTAAAATTTTGACTCACGCAGGACACGCGGGACCCACGGGAATTCCTGAAAAATGTCATCCTCTACTTTACAGTAGTCCTTATGTACTGTGTGAACCACGAATACAAAGCAGACAATATCAGATAAGAACATGAATGTTGTTCACTCTCAGAACTTCTGGTCACGACTGTCAAATACACTGGTACCTGGTGTATATGTATCTGGGGTTTGTTTCTCTAAACCATAGTTGCTAACATTGCTAGCTACTTTGTTGTTTCCAATGCAATTTTCCATTGACAACTACCCAAGTTGCTAGCTAGCTAACAACTACGCTTTCGAAAAAACGCACCCCAGGGGTGAATTTCTCAAAAGAGAAGTTGTTAGCCTGCTAGCAACTTCGGTAGTTGCCAATGGGAAAATGCATTGAAAACAACGAAGTAGCTAATGTAGTAAGCAACTTCGGTTTTGAGAAATTCACCCCAGAGTTGTATAAAACAGAAGTAGAAGTACTCTTATACATGTAATTAGGACACCAGGTATGTTATTACATGGTTTCAACTTTGTAATAAACTACTAGTGTTGTCATTACACCTGTAATCAAACTTCTACTTCAACTTTATACAATTCTGGGGTGTGTTTCGCGAAAGTGTAGTTGTTAGTCAGTAAGCAACTTAAGAAGTTGCCAATAGGATATTGCATTGCAAACAACAAAGTAGCTAACTTAGTTAGCAACTGCGGTTTTGAGAGATGCACCCCTGATATGTACTGCAGCTGGTGCATGGAAGTGGCACCGGCATAATTCTGGCCAACATAAGTGTGCACAGATAGGGACGTGGTGGTGCTAAAGCACCTGCTCCTTTGCCCTACTGGACAAGAAAGACCATTTTTGAAAGTTCCTATTTTTTCACAATGTACTGTGGTACATTCACATGATCATCTACGGTACAAATGACGATCAAGAGCATGCGACAATTCCCTGATATAATACTATGTAGCCTCTATATCCTAGTACGGCAGCTGAAGTTCTACGTGCCCCCTGCCCCCACCTCGAGCACCTGCACCCCAAAATGTCTGTGCACGCCACTGCTGGTCAGCATGAAAAAGGCTCAACATGTCACCTCAATAAACATTTCACCTCAGTTGCCATGAGACCAGCGGTTCCCCAAGTGGGGGTTGCGATCCGGTACCTCCAGGGCCGGATTAAGATGGCATGGGGCCCCTAGGCTACAGGTTGCTGTGGGGCCCCATCAAAAGGCAAATTTTGCGCCAAATTTACATAGACAGTGCCATAATTACTAGCTATACAGAGCTCTACCAACTATACTGAACACAACAGATACCTTTTCCAATATTGCATGTTGTCACAATTTTGCCATTTTTCACTTTTGGACATCTGGGGCCCCCTGGCAGGCCATATCTAGCCTATGCATTAATCCGGCCCTGGGTACTGCAGGGGGGTCATTGTGAGAAGGTACTGTTTGCCTATAGCCTTTATAGGATTTATATAATATAACCATTCCAAATAATGATTAGCAGCTGTATTCATCCGTATGATTAATTCATTAAAATGTAGCAATATTAAAGGACAGAAAATATTTGGCATTTGGTCTTCAGGGGTATTTTTTTTTAGTGTATGTCCAAGAGGGGGCTCCAGCAGGAGAAGTTTGTGAAGCGCTGCATTCCACCAGATCCTCACCTCACTCTTGCCTTTGCTCTGACACGACCTCCTGGTGTCACTGTCCACAGCCCACTCCGTTGCCTAGGAAACGGGCACAAACAAACAGTAACCGTTAGCGACATAGTTTGAAAAGGTTTGCATTCTCTCATTCTCTCTCTCTCTCTCTCTCTCTCTCTCTCTCTCTCTCTCTCTCTCTCTCCCCGAGAATGCAGTAAGGTAAAGAAGAGGAAGCTTATATCAGTGGAGTAAACAGTTCCTCAGGCTTGTGCTGACTTCAGACAAGACTAGAGTTTCACCAGGGTAAACAAACACAGACACATAAAACACACGCACACAAACACACACACACACACCAACAGGGAGGGACACACACTTCAGAGAAGACCAAATTTCAGCAGAATACACACATTCACGCACACACTAACACACGCACACACACACCCGCAAGCACGCAAGCACGCATGCACGCACGCACACACGCACGCACGCACGGACGCACGCAAGTGCACACACACACACGCACACACACACTATGTAAGCCCTACTACAGAGAAAGGTGCACATTTCATGCACGATGCTTGTACACATACAGGCACGCAAACACAAACACACACCCACACACTCGTGTCATTGATACAGCCAGTCAGATTCAGAGGAAAGTTCATTTAATTTCCCAACCGTGATGCCGTCTGGCCTAGCCACTGACGATGACATCACATCATCTGGGTTCTATTACCCATGATGCATCAGGGCCAGCTCAACACCCACATACTCCTGTACACCCTCAAAGGCCAGATACAGTACATATACACATGCACACATGCTCGCACCCAGAGCCGCTGACAGCTATGGCTGAGCCCGGGACAAAGACATCTGAAAGGGTCCCAAACCCAATAGTTCCAATGTAATGAGGATCCATTCTGGGCCCCCTCTCTGCTTGGGCCCGGGACAAGAGACCCCTTTGTCACCCCCTGTTGGCTTCCCAGCTCGCACCCACCCCAACAGCTTCTCACTGCTCCTGGAAGTCCCACTTCATGCACCCACACCCACACCCACGCACACACATTCACGCGAGCACACACACACACACACACACACACACACACACACACACACACACACACACACACACACACACACACACACACACACACACACACACACACCACAGACATGAGCACACACGCTCACACACACAAGACACACACGTGCTCACACACACAGACACACGCACACACACACAGACACACGCACACATGCCCTCACACACACAGACGCGCGCACAAGCACAAGCGCACACACACACACGCACAGACACACGCAGACACACGTACACATGCGCTCACACACACAGACGTGCGCACAAGCACACGCGCACACACAGACACACGCACACTGAAACACAAACACACACACCAAGGTGCATATGAACTCTATCAGGAGGAATAAGTAAGGCTTACGGTAAGATCCAGACACTATTGCCTGATATTTACACACACACACACACACACACACACACACACACACACACACACACACACACACACACACACACACACACACACACCAGTAACGTGCGCTGGGATTTATGGCTGGTGAGGCAACTTTTTCAATATCAGATTTTCAAATAAATAATTGCCAAATAGGCCTACCGACAAGTTCCATATGTCATAGCAGCTTTCTTAACATAAGGTAGGCCTACATATTTTGACATAAGCTTACTGCATTTCCGCAGAGAAAATGCTATTAGTTCTCTCTCTCTCACACACACACACACACACACACACACACACACACACACACACACACACACACACACACACACACACACACACACACACACACACAGGATTCAAACAGTGGTCTCACATATACCACACAGCACCAATGTGGACAGCAGAGCAGAGGAGAGGAGAGGAGAGGAGAGGAGAGAAGGGGAGGGGAGAGGAGAGGAGGAGAGAAGAGGAGAGAGGAGATGAGAGAGGAGGAGAGGGGAGGAGAAGAGAGAGGAGAAGAGATGAGAGGAGAAAGGAGGAGGAGTGGAGAGGAGGAGGAGAGGAGCTCAAGGAGAGGAGAGGAGAGGGAGAGGAGAAGAGAGAAGAGGAGAGGAGATGGGAAAAGAGAGGAGAGGGGGAGAGGAAAGGAGAGAAGAGAGGAGAGGGGGAGTGGAGAGGAGAGGAGAGGAGAGGAGAGGAGAGGAGAGGAGAGGAGAGGAGAGGAGAGGAGAGGAGAGGAGAAAAGGAGGGGAGAAGAGGAGGGTAGGTGAGGGGAGAGTAGTGGAGAGTGTAAGCTCCTTCACAGCCCACTGCTCTCTCACACACACACACACACACAGGATTCAAACAGTGATCTCACATAAACCACACAGCAGCAGCAATGTAGACTGAGCATCACGGCGGATGCTCAAGACACACAGGATTCAAAACATGGTGTCATATAGACCACTGAGCACCACGGCGAACAAACCGGTGTGATAGCTTTCGTGATACGAACTGGATTCTCGTGCAAATGTAGGCCCACATCTACTTGTACGAGGCTAAGGCAAGCGATGTGGGACAAAGGTGTGGCAGGAAGCGAATGTCAACGTAAACAGATATTACACACGCTTCGATATGGTCACCAAATATTTTGGGACTGTCATTTCTGTTATGCCTATACCTTGGAATTAAATCAGAGTCTTGTAGTTACACGGGTATATTTGATTTACCTCAACGGTACCCTGTACTCAACTTTACTAACAGTTACCGGGCACATGAGAATCCGGTGCCCATCACAAAAGCTACTTTCCTGGTGAACCAGTAGCCTGTTTGTGTAACCCAGCCCCCGCCCTGGGCGTCAACACATAACTTAGCTTCTGGTTCACCAGGAAAAAAAAAGCTACCACACTGGACAAGAATCACGGCGGATTCTCTCCCTCCCCACGGGTCTCACAAACACAGGCTTCACACACATAGGAAATTGGTCCTACCTGAACTCGTGCATCAGGTCCATGCGCCGCTCTTTTCCTTCACTTGGCGTTGTGCATGCTAACGTTACTTTAGCCGGTGCTGTTCATCCAAAGCCCCAAACGTCGCGCCAAACGTCCAAAGCAATTTGGCATTGAATATGAGTAGCCGCGAGGATTTGTGTTTCGTGAGGCTCCTTAGTCCTTAGTAAATTGTTAAGTCGTAAAATCCCATGCGAATGGTCTTCCACACATTCTCGCCGGTTGCAAACAAGACACAGGGGAAACAACAATATTTTCTGCAGTGTTGTACCACTCACTTTGAAATGATCGGGTAGTTATTCTGACCGGTCACCTGAGTAGAAAACCCTTCAGCTCTGTCGGTCCTCCATTCTTTATCACATATTTTCCCCTTGGAAATCCAACTTTGAGAATGCTCTTAGTTTCGTTATGAAATCCACTTGTAGCAGTCAACGTGAACAAGCTAGCCAACAACACCGACTGACTGTATTGTGAACTTCAGATTCGCTATGACGTAACTGTCCAGCAAAACTCAACACCAGAAGGAGTCTGCGGCCAGGCTACTGCTCGCCTCACCATTGTATATTTCAGTGGGCGTTATGCCAAAGCGTCCAGAGTAAAGACATGATAATCACACGTAGAAAATATTTTAAAAATATCAGGAAATGAGGGCACACCATACATACTTCTATTAAGTGTATAAAAACGTTTAATACAATATTACCAGGTTGCATTCACAGAACGAGCAACATGGCGCATGCGCGCAACTTTGTTAACGAGGGATTGCGCAATCCGGGGTGAGGCCAGTTCAGAGTTGCCCCAAATTCAGCGTATTCGGAGCAATTTGACATGAAATGGGCAAATATTACGATTTTGGCCACGGAAATGATTGAAAATGAGTGAAACTGTTTAAATACTGCTCAAATGGTAGTTATGGTGCAGATGCTCGAAAACAATAGCTGTTATTGTTACTATTATTCACATTAACTGCATCTCATCATTCTCATCTGGAGCTGGTGAGGCCATGCCTCCCCTGCCGTATTGGAGTGCACGTGCCTGACACACACACACACACACACACACACACACACACACACACACACACACACACACACACACAACACACACAAACACACACACACACACACACACAGGCACAGACACACACAGACACACACACGCACACA
>NC_085868.1:33814420-33816920 GCF_034702125.1 Engraulis encrasicolus
AATATTTTATGTATTAGTGCTAATAGATGTGTCCCTAAAATAAAGTGTTACCACATTTTCGATATATTATACAGCCCTAGTTCCTTCTCGCAAATCTTTCCTTTTTGGTTCTTTCTTCCCATCACTTAGCTCATATCCATTCATCTCTATCAGCGTCTCCCTCTCTCCATTATGCTATCCATCTTTCTCTCTTCTTTTTTCTATTCCTCTCTCCATCTCTCTCCCTGTCATCCTCTCTCCTCTTCTCCATCCATCTATCCCAGCCAACATCTCTATCTCCCTTTCCCTCCTTTTTCTACACTGTTCTCTCCATCTTTTTATCGAACTTGCGGCCCCCTTTCCTCAAGACGTCTTTATATCCATCTCTCCATAACTTTCCTTCTCTTCTGTCCCTGTGTCCTCCTCTCTCACAGCCCACGTCACCTTTAATCTTACTTTCCCTCCGTCTCTATCCCATCCCATCTTTCTATCCCTCTCTCTCTTCATAGTCTCTCCATCTCTTTCCCTTTTTCTATTCCAATCTCCACTCATCTTTCATTCCTCTCTCCATCACTCTTCCCCTCCATCCCTTTCTCTGACCTGCCCATCTATCCATCTATCTGCAAATCTCACCATCACCTTTTCTAAAGCTCTCTCTCTCTCACTATAGTCTCTCCATCTCTTTCTCCTTTTCCATTCCACTCTCCACTCATCTTTCATTCCTCTCTCCATCTTTCTCCCCCTCCTTCTCTCTCTCTCTCTGTCCTGCTCAACTCTCCTACCTGCATGATGATGAGTAATAATGCCAGCATAGACAGTCAAGATTACAATGTGTGTGTGTGTGTGTGTGTGTGTGTGTGTGTGTGTGTGTGTGTGTGTGTGTGTGTGTGTGTGTGTGTGTGTGTGTGTGTGTGTGTGTGTGTGTGTGTGTGTGTGTGTGTGTGTGTGTGTGTGTGTGTGTGTGTGTGTGCGCGCGCGTGTGTGTGTGTAGGCTGATATAGGCTATATGGGAAGGGCATGAAGTTTTTTGAAGATGAGAGATGAGAAGTGTGTGTGTGTGTGTGTGTGTGTGTGTGTGTGTGTGTGTGTGTGTGTGTGTGTGTGTGTGTGTGTGTGTGTGTGTGTGTGTGTGTGTGTGTGTGTGTGTGTGTGTGTGTGTGTGTGTGTGTGTGTGTGTGAGAGAGACAGACAGACAGACAGACAGACAGACAGACAGAGAAAGAGCAAGAGAGAGAGAGAGAGAGAGAGAGAGAGACACAGACAGACAGACAGATAGACAGACAGACAGACAGACAGACAGACAGAGGAGGTGAGGGGGTGTGTGTATGAGGAGGTGTGTGTATGAGGAGGTGTGTGTATGAGGAGGTGTGTGTATGAGGAGGTGTGTGTATGAGGAGGTGTGTATGAGGAGGTGTGTGTGAGGAGGTGTGTGTATGAGGAGGTGTGTGTATGAGGAGGTGTGTGATGAGGAGGTGTGTGTATGAGGAGGTGTGTGTATGAGGAGGTGTGTGTGTGAGGAGGTGTGTGAGGAGGAGGTGTGTGTATGAGGAGGTGTGTGTATGAGGAGGTGTGTGTATGAGGAGGTGTGTGTATGAGGAGGAGGTGTGTGTGTGAGGAGGTGTGTGTATGAGAAGGTGTGTATGAGGAGGTGTGTGAGCAGGAGGTGTGTGAGGAGGAGGTGTGTGTATGAGGAGGTGTGTGTATGAGGAGGTGTGTGTGAGGAGGTGTGTGTGTATGAGGAGGTGTGTGTGTCAGGGCTTGACACTGGCACTAGCCAACCGGCCAAATGCTGGTGAAACTTGGCTGTGGCTAGTAGTACTTTCAGTGTCACTAGCCAATTTGGCTGGCAGTTTATATTCCTTGGTAACATACGCATCATAGCCTTTATGCTGCTGTTTTAGCCTTTATGCTGCTGCCCATTGTGTATAAATTGCTAAATATACTTCCATGTAAAAAGGTGTACACTCATCTTGCTTTAGCACCTCATCTTCTGAGGTTAGATGTACAAAAAAACGATAGAAAATCAGTGGCTAGTCGAATACCTGAATGGCTAGTGACTTGGGAAAACCACTAGCCACAGTGGCCAGTGGGTGAAAAAGTTAATGTCAAGCCCTGGTGTGTATGAGGAGGAGGTGTGTGTATGAGGAGGTGTGTGTGTATGAGGAGGTGTGTGTATGAGGAGGTGTGTGCATGAGGAGGTGTGTGTATGAGGAGGGGTGTGTATGAGGAGGAGGTGTGTGTATGAGGTGGTGTGTATGAGGTGGTGTGTGTACTGTGTGAGGATGTGTGTGTGTGAGGAGGTGTGTGTGAGGAGGTGTGTGTATGAGGAGGTTTGTGTATGGGGAGGTGTGTATGAGGAGGAGGTGTGTGTATGAGGAGGTGTGTGTGTCTGAGGAGGTGTGTGTGATGGTGTTTGTGCGATTGGTGGGTGGTAGGCGGGCAGACAGAGACAGAGAACACCAGCAGGGTGACCTGCATTGTCTGGAAAGAAAAACAGTGGGGACTGTGTGTGTGTGTGTGT
>NC_085868.1:33834420-33836920 GCF_034702125.1 Engraulis encrasicolus
AGAGAGAGAGAGAGAGAGAGAGAGAGAGAGAGATGGCATTATACATGAAACAGTGGGCATCTGATTGTTGGCTATATTTTGCCAGTAGTTGCTTCCGAATAAAAATACATTTATTTGTAATGCTGTCCTGTTTTTACCCAACTGAAACTATACACCAAGGTGTATACAGGTTGGAAGTTTAGCCAGAGACGATTTAATGAATAGGAAAAACAACATTGGGCTATCTTCTTTGATGTGTTTCTTGTCTTGAGGGAGATTTTTTTTAAAAGAGCACTACTCCAATAGAACTGCACAGGCATTCATGTGCAGTCGATTCATTCTTATTACATTCCCATCCGAAGTGTTAACTTCCTTTTAGGAAAAGGGGGAAGGGAGGAAAGCAAAGGCAGGTATGAAGACTATTAGCTATGCATGTAGTAGATCATGAAACAAGACTAAATTTTAATGACGTTGTCAGAGCAAAATCAACAATTTTTATAGCAAAATAGACAATTAGCCAAACCGACAATTAGTTTAGAAAAATAGACAACTGGTTGCCATGGATTTTTACTGACTATTTGCGTGTCTAACTACGAGTTAGGATAAAAAATCACCTTCAATAAGCTGCAGGACATCATTGGCCTGTCGGCCTTCCTCAGGTCACGTACATCGTACCATTTGAATCATGAACTGCTCATATGGTATGCTAGCAATTTACTATATTCCTAGCATGTAGCGATAAACACACTGACCTTTCCTTAAGGTTTTCAATGTAAATCCACAAAGTTATATTGCATAATTGACAACATGAAAACAGTTCCTCTTACCTTCATATTTATTTATATGGGTAATAAGGTAAGGGTTAGTAAGGGTTATATTAATTATTGACCAGCTATTTGTCTCTCCCCTGTCTGTACTCACCTGTGGTAGATAGGCAATCTTTTTGACTGGCCTGGAAAACGCAGACATGATTAATGGATATAATTATCAGTGCCTTAAATTGGTAATATACGGTAAGAGACAGCTGATGGGGTTTAAATAATTAAGCAAAATGGAGAGGTAATCTAGTTAAGTCTGGATAAAGGCTTAATGGATTTTATCAATTCCTTGAAAAGGTCATATTGGTTGACAATGTACTGGGGTGATGTGGCTACTGTAGTCATTATAAATGGATAATTTCAGTTTTTCAGCTGATGATATGTATAAGTAGATAATTTACAGGGCTGGCCTGAATAGGGCTAACCTGAGCCTCGCCAGATGAATGTAGCAGCGCCAGAGACGATAGATAAAGAGGAGACAGCTCATTCCTCTTCATTCAGGGCGTTATTCTGGAATCAATATGACGTAAGGCCCAGGGCCGGATTAATGCACAGGCTAGATATGACTGCAACCGAGGGCCCTCCACCTGCCAGGGGGCCCCTGATTGGGCAAAAGTGAAACATGGCAGAATTGTGACAAGACACAATACTGGAAAACAATCTGTTGTGTTGAGAACAGTTAGTAGACATGTTACCCTTCATTTCTACCTCGTAATTTTGACACTATGTAAATCTATGTATCTATGTGAGACTGACTCCCTTTTCTGTAACTTTTTTAATTCATTTGTTATTGTGTCATTTGATTTGCTATTTTAATGCAACTGGAATTTTAATTTTGTAACTTGTTCTGCCACTTGTTCCGCCAGGACACCCTTGTAAAAGAGATTTTTTTTTATCTCGACGGGTTTATTTTCCTGGTTAAATAAAGGTTTTTAAGCTTCACATTTTTCCTTCCAGGTGCCCTCATAGCAACCTGTAAGCCTAGGGGTCCCAGGCCATCTTAATCTGGCCCTGGTAAGGCCATCCTATGGCAGCCATGCCCCTTTAGAAGGCTAAGAGACTTGGAGCATGAATAGAGTTCAATGGGAATTCACACCCAATTAGGAGACCTGGGGTGCATTTTTCAAAAAAAGAAGTTGTTAGCCTGTTAGCAACTTCTGTAGTTGCCAATGGGAAAATGCATTGAAAACAACAAAGTAGATAATGTAGTAAGCAACTTTGGTTTCGAGAAATGCACCCCAGCGTTGATCCCACTCCATTGCATAGATGATACATGCTACGCCTTATCTTGGTTTACTATTCTAAAATCTTGGCAGATCTAAATTCATCTGATTACAGTAAGGTTAGCAATGTTCAGAAAATCTACTGGACTGGTCTGAAAATTGCATAGGCTACCTACCTAACTATATTCAAGGGGTAATAAAGGTAGGGCAGCTCAATTCATTGAAATTAAAAAAAACACTTATTTTGACTGAGATGATTAAAAAAAAAAGACAATCGTGATCACACAGGTGGGCAATACAGTGTCCTAAATAATTGTGATTATCATTTTTTCCATAGTTGCGCAGGTCATATCCTGGACTGGACTGAGGTTCACAGGCATGATTAATGGATCTGATCAGCCCCTAAAATGGAACTGCTCATATGTATTGATAATCTAAGTAATAGGCATAGGTAATCTACTGAACTGGCCTGGAGATAGC
>NC_085868.1:33851920-33854420 GCF_034702125.1 Engraulis encrasicolus
ACTAATCGCTTCAAGTAGGGGCATATTGTTAGTGGTCCAAACTTTCCCACGATGCTACACACATATCCTCACTGCACTGTCTGCACTAGGCCTATGCACTAAATGCCAATGCACTGGCACAAATGCACGATTTGAGACAGAGCAATAGTCTTTAGTGATACATCATGACTTGGTCATTGCTATTCTGTTAACAGCAAATTTAAAACAGGACACATGGGAGCTGCTGTGGTGCATCCAAGTCTGAGTAAGGCTTGGGTCATTACATTACATGTACCCTACACTGGCACTTTCATACGAAGTGACTTACAGTTGTTTACATGGTATTGGTTACAGTCCATGAAGCAGTATGGGATTGCTATAAGGTACGGAGTGTGGTAGGTAGTGCACAGGTCGGATTTGAACCTGCAACCTCTGATCTAAAGCCTATCTCCTGAAAGGGACACTCCACCCATTTGCATTAGGCTTTCCATTGCTAGACACCCAGTCATACTTTTGAATGGTCGTGCAACTTTCTCTCAATTCCCCCTGAGACAGGAGAAATCCGTATTCACCTCTTAACACTTCCTCCTACAATGATGTAAAAATCGTCATTTTGCATCATTGTAGGAGGAAGTGTAAGAGAGGTGGATTTCTGTTGAGACTACAAGCCTTTTTCCCACCCTTTCAAACCCCACCCATAGGGGGTTGGACCTAATGCGCTAACAGACCTATCACAGATCAGTGTGCCAGTGCTTTTGAAATCACTGGCTTTGAGGCTCCAGTAAGTCACTGGCAGAGCTGCCTGGGTATGGCCTGTGGAACTTGAACATTGCAATGCATCATGGGGATTGTTGTCACAAATCCACAAGCACTAAAAAGTCATTCTCTGCCTTTTATCGGCCAAGAAGGCACCAAATTAGAAATGTATGCTACTATTCTATTACATAGGCCCCTACACTACCGGTCAAAAGTTTGGGGTCACCACATTTTCCTCCCACAATGCTTTTTTCTGACAGTTAAGCTTATTCCTTTTTAATTTCAGTTCTGGTATAAAATCAGTGTATAGAGTAATTGTTCCTTGAAAATAATGCATGCAACAAATAAGCAATTTGATATTGGAAAAAGTAACTGTTGAATGGATTTACTTGTATAGACAAGCCAAAATGTATCACTAACTTTTGACTAATCAAAGTGTACCTTTACTAAGGTAGTGTCTAGTCTGGTGTACTAATCAAAGTGTAGACTCCTTTGGCATTAATAATAGCCAGTTGCGGTTCTACAGATTCATTCCTTGGATGAGATGAGGTCCAGAATTGCCCATGAGTTCTATGAGCCCCATGCATGCAAAAGTTGATGTCTGCTCCTGCCAATTCATGCAATGCCGGATGATATACACATCATTTGAAAGAGGAGAATCTACACTTTCCAACGATGTATGGCACTGGCTTGCACACTAAAACATTGCTGAGACAATGGATCGTGCATTCATAAGTAGGTTCATTCTGATGGCTAGAAAATCATGCAGCTACTTTGACTTGAATTTGTGGACGAGGTGGCAACTCAACTAATGTCATACACCTACCATTGGAAAGGGCAGACACTAAGCATCCAATAGTCCCATGCATTCTCTGATAAACCAAAGAAATGTCTGTAGAAAAATGGACTAAAACACGTATTTCTATGTAATAAATGGGTGAAAAAGCTTGGTTAGATTTCACTCTTCTGTCCAGTTTAACCAATTTTATGTGGCTGTTCAGTACTTTCCATTATTCCACTTCAAGCTATTCAAAAGATGTTTGCGACTTGAATTGCAAACAAATAACTGGAAAAATGAAGATAAGGTGTATATGGCCCACATTCAATACATATTCATGTCTCCACTGGTGGAATGCCCCTTTAACCATTAGGCCACAGCTGCCCCCTTTGGGTCATTTTCCAAAACAACAGCATGTCTCTCCCTGAACTGTTTTCTCTCACAATCATGGAGGCTCTTTGATGTAGTGGTCAGAGCCCCAGTTTACTACCGTAGAAGGTCCGGGTTCGAGTCCCGGCTGGGCAACTCTACTCCCCTTCGCTACAAGGTGACTTTGTCTTGGGCCAATCAAAAGCTGTCAGCGGCCCTGCCCGTCATAACAAGGGCACGGAAATAACAACAACACAACAACAGGGGCCGTGTCTTATCCTCCGTAGACACTAGGACGTCTAGTTTCCAAACCTCCTGTTTAATTGGTGCAAAAACATGAAACACTCTTGAAGCTCATTTGCAAACTTCAGTTTGATGTCAATTAACATCCTTGTCACATGCACTGTTCACACACTTAATTACACAGGAACGCATGAGCACACAGACACATGCCCAGACACACACAGATGCGTACACACTCACACGCACGGGCAGACACAACACAGACACACAGACACAGACACAGACACAGACACACACACACACACACACACACACACACACAGACACACACACACACACACACACACACACACACACACACACACACACACACAC
>NC_085868.1:33861920-33866920 GCF_034702125.1 Engraulis encrasicolus
TGACTGTGCGTGTGTGTGTGTGTGTGTGTGCGTCACTGTGACCATACTGGCAGACCATTTGCGTGCGTGCGTGTGTGCATGTGTGCGTGTGCGTGTGTGTGTGTGTGTGTGTGTGTGTGTGTGTGTGTGTGTGTGTGTGTGTGTGTGTGTGAGTGTACGGTATGCGTGCGTAGGTGCGTGTGTGCATGCATTCGATGATGTCACTGTACTTGTGTGTCACCATTGGCTGTGATGCTGCGTTACCAGAAATGGGTCAGAGGCCTATATGACCCAGAGAAGAGGTCATCGAGATGTCAACCTTTTCTTTTCTTCATGTTTTCTATGCCAGTGTTTCTCAACCTTTTTTAAGGCGAGGCACCCTTTCAATTCATGAAAAATTTCAAGGCACCCCAAACCAACAAGCCGTAACATGGCATCGCATCCGATACCACACAAGCTTAGAAAAGTAACACATTTGGAGACGTCACACGACCTACGTTCGAAATTGCAGATGACTGGGGCGAGCTATTTACTTTATTGTGCGTAAATGGCAGATGAAAGATTCCACTGACTAGCAACTGACTAGCTTATCAATTTAGACAAATATGTATTATATTTCATAATTTATTTATCAGCCACATTTCCGCGGCACCCCTGAGAGGGGCCCGCGGCACCCCATTGTGCCCCTCGCCCCTGTTGAGAAACACTGCTCTATGCCTCTCCTCTTTGTCCACCCATCTTCCTTCCCATCTCCTCCTTTCCCTTCTGCCATTTCTCCTCTCCTCTCCTCTCCCTTTTTCCGGTCCTCTCTGATCTCTTCTTCTCTCGTGCCACCGCGTCTTCTCCATACTACTACTTCCCTCCAAATTCCTCTGCCTTCTTCCTCTCTCCTCTTCTGTTCTTTTTTTCTTTTCTTCCTTCTTCTTTCCGCCCACTTACTCTTCTTCCTTCTTTCCTCCACTCCTCTAATTCAATCTCCTCTTCTCCCCTCTAATTCACTATGCTCCTCTATCCTTTCCTCTCCTCTCCTCCCTTCTTTTCTCTAATCTCCTTTTCTCCTCCTATCTCTCCTTGGCTTCTCTCCTCTTTTTCTGGCCCCTCTCCTCTGCTGCCCAGTCCTTTCTTCTCCTCCCAAGCACTTAAGGTGTTAAATATTGATCACATGAGAAATGGTGGCTGTTGGAGAGGCTTAACTTGTTTGTCAGCCATTTTCCTTCTGCCTTTTACTTGACTTTTAGAGAGAAAGTGAGAGACAGAGATGGACTGAGGGGGTAGGGCGAGTTGAAAGCTGAAGTGTTTTCTCTTTTTTTTCTCCCCTTCCTTTGTTTCAGGATGGATGACTGCAAGATGTCAGAGAGTGGTGTAAAATCCAAGATCTTTGAAGAGACACTGGAAACTACGATACGCTTTTGTCGAAAATGCCAGTTCCAGGTCAGAGCTCTCAGGCTAGTCCTTGTATCTTTGGGCACAGTACTAAAAGGTGATGTCAATATTTCAGAGTAAACTTGTAAGAATCTATTTACAACACTTCTGTGAAGAGTCAAATTACTGTGACAGTGAGGTCAGAAGTCAGTGGAACATTGTACTTTCATCCATGGGTGAAAGTAGTTTTCATGTCTTACCGGTGCTTTTTTGTGCAAGTCTTCCTACCAAACGGAATTCCAATACAACATCAGAAATAAACATGTGCTCTACAGATCTATATAACTACAAGACTATTTCGGGTAACTTTGAGCTATTCTCTTGTTACGACACTTGTCTCAAATGGCATGGGGGGGTTGGTTTTCTACTTAGATAGCATTTTCAAATGTGGGTTTTTGGCCCGATTCTCTTACCGCCAGCGGTGTAGTCTACTTTTTTGAAGTGGGTACTGTATATTCAAGCATCTTTTTGAAGTGGGTATACTGTATATATTTATGCTATTCTAAACAATGTATCAATCAATTTTAAGTGGGTATACTGAAGCCCCTAAAATGTAGAAGTGGGTATACTCTGTATACCTGCGATCTACGTAGACTACACCACTGCTTACCGCTACTGCGCACCGGCTGTAAATGTTATATTGGTGCTGCGCATCTGCACGCACTTGCCTACTTTCAGCACTGCTTTCATCTACAGCTTTTAACACATGCAGTACACCATAGTGAGTAGAATTAACTATGAAATTATGTTACACTGACCAATATTACCACTATTTTTGAGTCAGAGCAGTTGTATTAACACTGGTAGTTTTACTGTGTGGGCCAGTCCTTGTATCTTTGTGGCGGTAGCCTATGTTGCTCACTGAGCTTCCGTTATGTTGGAACAGTATACAGTCATAAATAAAGGGGAAGCTGTGCCACAACCCATGGCAGAACATCTCTGGAAAATGTGTAGTTCAGATGCAAAACCGTCTAAGTGTATTTCTGATGAGTATATCTATATAGGGCAGCCATGGGTAAGCGGTTAGGGAGTCAGACTTGTAGCCCAAAGGTTGTCGGTTCGACTCCCGACAGGTTGGTTGGGGGAAGTAATTAATCAGTGCTCTCCCCCATCCTCCTCCATGACTGAGGTACCCTGAGCATGGTATCCCCATACTGCTCCCTTGGGGCGCCATTGGGGGCTGCCCCCTTACACGGGTGAGGCATAAAAGCAATTTCGTTGTGTGCAGTGTGCAGTGTTCACTAGCGTGTTGCGGAGTACTGTGTCACAATGACAATGGGAGTTGGAGTTTCCATATTGGGCTTTCACCTCACTTCACTTTATTTTTAGTGAACCCTATTGTTGGTTTGGTTTGAATTGTTGTGATATATATCAATATTGGAACTTGAAATCAAATAAATAAATCAATTTACATTTTTTATAAAGATGACATTTAAAGAAAATGAACTTAAACATATTTCTGTAAAGGCACTTGAAAGGGGTTTGCATACGAGCTCTTCATTTCTGTGTACATCTGTGTACCTCTGTCATTTCTAAGCAGCACTGTAATTGTGTTACTTGGTGAGGGGGGAAATTCACAACCTAATTAGTTTTAATGCCATCCTTGCAGGGGAAACTCCAATACTAAATATCCATACAGATACATGACTACACACACACACACACGCTCTCACACACATGCACACGCACACACACGCACGCCTGCACACGCACACGCACACGCACACGCACACGCACACGCACACACAGTAATAAAATGTAAAATCCCTATTATGGCTAATCTTGGGTCAGGCAGCCACGGTCACACGCATGCATGCACGCACGCACGCACGCACACACACACACACACACACACACACACACACACAAAGCCGTATGTAAGAGTATGCAAGATAGACCAGCGTTTGAATTTCAAAAAACCCCAATTACAACAGACATAAAAAGTGTGTGTGTGTGTGTGTGTGTGTGTGTGTGTGTGTGTGTGTGTGTGTGTGTGTGTGTGTGTGTGTGTGTGTGTGTGTGTGTGTGTGTGTGTGTGTGTGTGTGTGTGTGTCTGTGTGTCTGTGTGTGTGCGCGCGCGCGTGTGTCTGTGTGTGTCTGTGTGTGTCTGTGTGTGTCTGTGTGTGTGCGCACGCGCGCGTGTGTGTGTCTGTGTGTGTGTGTGTGTGTGTGTGTGTGTGTGTGTGTGTGTGTGTGTGTGTGTGTGTGTGTCTGTGTGTGTGTGTGTGTGTGTGTGTGTGTGTGTGTGTGTGTGTGTGTGTGTGTGTGTGTGTGTGTGTGCTCATTCTGATGAACAGGATTCATAAATCTTACTGTACTCCAGTACTATTAAGATAAAATGGACAAACAATGAATAGCTCCAAAAAAGTTCAGCTGGGAAATACAAAACAAATCAGCAAAACAGCAGCAAGTGTGCAGACATTCCATTACATTTTATAAAGATGTTCAAAAAACTATTATTAAAGATGTTGGTAACACTTTACTTTACGCCACCGGCGTCATACGTATGACATAACGGTGTCATAACGTTGTCATAATGCAGTCATGAATGTGTCATAAACATTACCGTTGTCATGGTTCTGCTGCCTCCCTTAGGTTTGTGGGCATTGAAAAGGTGCCACCAAATCCTAGGGGTGGCAACAGAATCAAGCAACTTTTAAGGAGGGAAGCGTACTGGATTAATGAACTGTCAACTATTGAACCATTGGGACTGAATGAAGCACAGGACTTGAGTTGTTTTTTGTAAATATTGTGTAAATATGTTGGTGTATGTAAATTGTGCAGATTTTCATCTTGTAACATTTGGACTAACTGAAATGAAATGATTGGGTTTTACTGATGGTATTTTTGATATATTTTTGATATAATGTTGTCCACACTGGATGGGATTGCTCTGTTTTTCTATTGTAGATAGTTCTATGTATTATATGTTGCATTTGAAAGATATGACTTTATAACCACGTGACACAATGTTATTTAAGCCACACCTGACAGAGCCCAGGTAATACCTGAGCGAGCCTGATGACGCACTGAGGCGAAACGCGTTGTTTGCTCTAATAAAACGAGCATGAAGTCAAGAATGTGTGCGGTAGACTTCTTTCCTTCATGACACTATTATGACATTGTTATGTCATACATATGACGCCGGCGTCAAGTAAAGTATTACCAAGATGTTTAAACTGTTGCCACAAGGGCCCATATAGGGATTCTTTTAGATACGCCAGTAGGTTAGACCAGTAGCCCACAGACCAGACATTAAGAGACATTGATTTAATGTTAAGTGGGATGTGCCACCATGTGTCTGCCTCTGCATTCATATAGCCTACACAACCGTTGAACCGTGTGTGTGTGTGTGTGTGTGTGTGTGTGTGTGTGTGTGTGTGTGTGTGTGTGTGTGTGTGTGTGTGTGTGTGTGTGTGTGTGTGTGTGTGTGTGTGTGTGTGTGTGTGCAATACGTGTCCGTGTGTGTGTGTGTGTCTGTCTCTGTGTGCCCCTCTCTCTCTCTCTCTCTCTCTCTCTCTCTCTCTCTCTCTCTCTCTCTCTCTCTCTCTCTGTCTCTCTCTCCCTCTCTCTCCCTCTCTCTCTCTCTTCCTTCCTTC
>NC_085868.1:33871920-33889420 GCF_034702125.1 Engraulis encrasicolus
CTTCTCTCCAGTCAGCCACTGCACTCTAGTCCAATGCATTGGCATTCAGAGCGGAGCACGGCCACCTCCACCATCCCCCTCACCATCCCCCTCACCGGCACCAGCATCGGTCCCAACACCGGGCAGCAGCAGCGGCCGCTGCATTCCCTCACAAAAGCCTCCATTACCATGACAAGCATCCTCATCAGCCCTGCACGGCAGAGCTCTGGGAGAGGGGAGGAGGAGATGAGGAGAGGAGATGAGGACAGAAGAGGAGAGGAGAGGAGGACAGGAGAAGAGAGGGGAGGAGAGGAAATAACTAGAGGAGAGGAGAGGACTAGGGAAGAGGAGAGGAGAGGAGGAGAGGATAAGGAATGAGATGACAAGATGAGAGGAGAAAAAGAAAGGAGATAGGAATAAGAGGAGGGGATGGGAAGGGGAGGGGAGTAGAGTAGATGATGAGAAATGAGATGACAAGATGAGAGGAGAAAAGGAAAGGAGATAGAGGAAGAGGAGGAGTGGAAGGGAAGGGAGGAGGAGGAGAGGAGAAGGAGAGGCGGGTGAAAAAGGAGAGGATACGGGATGAGATGACGAGATGAGGAGAAAAAGAAAGGAGAGAAGAGGAGGAAGAGAGGAGAGAAGAGCAGAACATGATGTATGGAGGAAATTATATAAGGGAGGAGATGACAGGATGATAGGAGGAAGAGAGAGGAGAGGAAGGAGGAGGAGAGAGGAGAGGAGATGATAACGGATATAACGGGATGGGAGGGGACAAGGAGAGGAGAGGAGAGGAGAGGAGGGGAGAGGAGAGGAGAGGAGAGGAGAGGAGAGGAGAGGAGAGGACTAGAGGAGAGGGGAGGGGAGGAGAGGAGAGGAGATGAGAGTAGATGACTACAGGAGAGGAGAGGAGAGGAGAGGATAAGGAATGAGATGATAAGATGAGAGGAGAAAAAGAAAGCAGAGAGAGGAAGAAGAGGAGGGGAAGGGGAGGAGAGAGAAGAGGAGATGATAAAGGATATACCGGGATGAGAGGGAACAAGGAGAGGAGTGGAGAGGAGAGGAGAGGAGAGGAGAGGAGAGGAAGAGCACAGGAGAGGAAAACAAATGAGAGTGAGGAGAAGAGAGGAGCAAAGATGAAAAAATAACGCTGTGGAAAGACAGAAGAAGTGAGAAGTCAGTTGGTAAGTAGCAGGAGACAGCAGAGGTCACAAAAAGGGAATAGAGCGGAAAGAAAATGGGAAAAGACAAGAGTGGAAATAGGAGAAGAGGAGTAAAACTAGAGAACAAGAGAAAGGGATGGAAGAGGGGAGGAGGACATATGAATGGAGGAGTGGAGAGGAGAGAAGAGGAGAGGAGGAATGGAGTGAAGGGATGTGGAAGGGATAAAACAGGGGAGTGGAGAGTAGCTGTGAGAGGAGAGGAAGGAGGAGTAGGTAAAGGGGATGATAGAGGAGGGGAGTGGGGGCAGCCAATGGGGGCTTTGAGAGGGGCTTTGAGAAGAAGAAAGGAGTGAGAAGGAAGAGAGAAAACTACATGAGAGGAGAAAAGAGGAGTGTCTGGGTGAGGCATGAAGGAGAGGAGGAGAGATGAAAATGGCAGAAAAAAATTGGAGAGGGTGCAGATGGGGCATGAAAGAGGGTAGAACACCTGAGGAGAGGAGAGGAGAGGAGAGGAGAGGGGGGGAAAGGAAAGGAGAGGGGAGGAAAGGAATGGAGAGGAGAGGAGAGGAGAGGAGGGGGGGGGGAGGGGAGGAAAGGAATGGAGAGGAGAGGACTATAGGAGAGAAGAGGATGAAAGGAGAGGAGAGGAGAGGATTATAGGAGAGAAGAGGATGAAAGGAGAGACGAGGAGAGGAGAGGAGAGGAGAGGAGAGGAGAGGAGAGAAGAGGATGAGAGGAGAGGAGAGGAGAGGAGAGGAGAGAAGAGGAGAGGACTATAGGAGAGAAGAGGATGAAAGGAGAGACGAGGAGAGGAGAGGAGAGGAGCAGAGGCGCATCTTGTCACCAGGACAGGCAGGCAGCCGCTTGGGCCCCCAAGCCACTGGATGGTGAATAATAGTTCACACTTTGCTACAGCACAGGAACATTTATTTCAAATATTCACTCCTTTGACATTTCGCTTGGATCCTCCGCTGAACTTAGAGTCGCCACTGGAGAGGACAGGAGATGACTAGAGGAGAGGAGAAGAGAGGAGAGGACTCGAAGAGAGACTATGAGAGAGGAGAGGAGAGGAAAGGAGATAATATGAGAGAAGGGATGAGAGGATAAGAAGAGAGAGAGGACTAGAGGAGAAGAGAGGAGTTAATATGAGAGAGGAGAGGAGAAGACTATGGAGGAGAGGAGCGGAGAGGAGAGAGGATATAGGATGGAAGAGGAGAGAGGACTAGAGGAGAGCAGAGGAGAGGATCAGCTTCTTTTATACGAGCCTGAGGCCATGAAGAGGAAGTCAGTCTACAGAAGAAAGGGACAAAAGGGGACCAGGCATGAAGAGGCTCCCTAGCGGAGCAGAAAGACCTGCACAAGAGATGGAGGAGAGTGAGAAGAGAGGGAGAAAAGCAGAGGGGAGGAGAGGAGAGGAGAGGAGAGGAGAGGAGAGGAGAGGAGAGAGAAAGACTAACTTCAGAGAGTGGAGGTTGAGAGAGAGAGGAGAGGAGGAGAGGAAAAAGAAAATGGGAAACAAATGGTTATACCGGGAGAAAAAGAGGAGGGGTGGGGGTGTGGGGGAGGAGAGGAGAAAACTACCAGAACAGTGTCCTTTATGGAGAGGAAGTCACTCTTCAGCAGAAGGGGCAGAGCATGAAGAGGCTCACCACCAGAGCAGAAAGACCTGAACAAGAGATGGAGGCCATAAGAGAGGGAGAAAAGGAGAGGAGAGGAGAGGAGAGGAGAGGAGAGGAGAGGAGAGGAGAGGAGAGGCGAGGAAAGACTAACATTAGATAGTGGGGGGAGAGAGAAGTGGAGAAGGAAAAGATAAGAGGAGACAAGTGGAAGGGAGAAAAGGGTTTTGAGTTTGAGTGGTGGAGAGACAGAAGAAGAATGGATAGGGGAGTGAGTAAAAGTGGAGTTGGAGCAGAATGGAGAGAGGGGGGGGGAGGAATAGGGGGAGTGGGGGAGGAGGAGAGGAAAAAGAAACTACCAGAGGAGCAGTGTCCTTTTTATGGAGAGGAAGTCACTCTTCAGCAGAAGGGGCAGAGCACGAAGAGGCTCACCACCAGAGCAGAAAGACCTGAACAAGAGATGGAGGAGAGAAAATAAGAAGAGAGGAGAGGGAGAGAGAGAGAGAGAGAGAGAGAGAGAGAGAGAGAGAGAGAGAGAGAGAGAGAGAGAGAGAGAGAGAGAGAGAGAGAGAGAGAGAGAGAGAGAGAGAGAGAAAGAGATGAGAAAGACTGACATAAGAGAGGAGGTAGGAGGGAGTGGTGAAAGGAAGAGAGGAGAGAAAGAGTATACAAGAGAGGGACCATGAAAAGAGAAGAGGAAAGAGGGAGTGGAGGGAGAATAAAAAAGTACTGACTGACTAATGAATCAATGGCTCGTGAATGACAAGAGTGAATAGATGAATGCATGGATAAATGAATGAAGTCTGAGTGCATGGAAGAAGACAGACAGAAAAGAAATGAGAGAAAAAGGGAGAGAGAGAGAGAGAGTAAGAGGGAGGGATGTCAGTGAGTGTGTATTGATGAATGATGGTCTTCATGTCTGAGACCAATTGCAGGTTTTCTGTGGTTTGGGTCTCTCTCTCTCTCTCTCTCTCTCTCTCTCTCTCTCTCTCTCTCTCTCTCTCTCTCTCTCTCTCTCTCTCTCTCTCTCTCTCAGTGTGTGTGTGTGTGTGTGTGTGTGTGTGTGTGTGTGTGTTAAGTCAAACTAGGTTTGTATGTTGATATTAGTCACTGGGAAATGTACGAGGGGAAAAAAAAAGAGAAAAAAATGGGTGGTGTTTAACTGCGCACGTTGTGAGCTAATTAGTGAGAAGCGAGTCGGCTGATCAGCGTCAGCTGTTCTCGTTTGAACTGATTCAGTTCGCACGGCAAAGCCGAGTGCAGGTGTTTAATTAGAGTGTGCAGCTCAGTTTCGGATGAGAATACTGAGAGCCACACGCACAGATTCTGTGCCTGACCATTTGAAATCTACTGTGCAAACGTGACGCTGGGAGACTGGAGAGGCAGCCGGTAAGCGCTCTTTATTTATCCAATGTTAAGCAAGCTGTCTTGTGGCACATCGACTTGCGGGCAGCATGTTTGATGTTTGCTATAGCGTTTGTACCAAGATTGGGGAAACTTTCACAGTAGTTATGGGTGGTGGTCGCTGAAACTGAAAGCTGTAAGGAATGGGCACTACAGTATGGCAGTTGTAGCGCAACCACTGTAGGTGATTTAAAACGGCGCTTTCCATTTGCCGTGCGCTCTTGATAACTTTTGTAGTGGGGTGGCTCATGGTCAATTTTATTTCTCAGAAATTAAATGTCATTTTACCCGTTTAGGTTACTGGTTGTACATGTTCTTAGCTTAACATGGTTATTTATTTGGTTTCTAGTACTGTAATATTACAAAGATTATTTTTTCATAACTATTTATCTCAAGCATGTTTGCACATTCAGTATTGTATTTGCACAAGAGCATTGCAATTTGCACATGACCTTCCTGATGTCTAATTACTGTTCCTGTTTACTTCCTGTGTTATCTTAGGTTTTTTACCTAAGGGGCTGACTAGGAGACAACTGTTGCAATTATCCACTGGCTACCAACTAATGCAATACAATGGATCTGTGCCTTGAACTTTAATAAACAGAAAAAAAAGGAAAGCCAACAAAAGGAAAACTGTTGTCCTGTCAACTCTTTTGAGTGAATTCCAGTTCTTCAACCTCCACCAGATGTCACACTCTTTTCAAGTTGGGGAAATTGCACAGCTAAAAACTTAAACCCAAACAAAACCAGGGGAAACTTGACAGTAAAAAACCGGGACCAGGAACTGGAACCGGAAGGAAAAGCCAGACAACACTGTGAGGCCCTGGCGTCAAAAGATCCAGCAGTCAAGGACATGGAGAGCCACTGAGCCAGGAGCTGGAGGACAACTCGGGAGCCTTGCTGTCGATGCGTGGAAAGGCAAGAAAGCGAAGGACCAAAACAAGAGCGCACACGACAAACGCTTACCCTGTCAGTGAAGAACAGTCTACAGCGGGAGAGATGTCTGCTGATGAGCTGAAGAAGGATCGGGCCGTGGCAAAGAGGGCTTTCACTCGGCTAGCAAATTCTCTGCAGAGGACCTACAGGGACAAGTCCGCTGCAGAGCTACAAGAAGCGTTTAACACACTCACAAGGGCGGCAGAAAGGGTCTGGGAAGCCAACGACGACGTGGAAGCCAAACTCCTTGAAGATATGGACGAAGAGGAGGAGGTATTGCCAGAAGATCAAAAGGCTGACCTCACAAAGACTGCCGGTGAGTGTGAGGAGAGACTGAACCAAATGAAAGCTCTGCTTCAGGATGTGCTGTGGTCCGACTATGGGGAAAGAGAAATTATCACCGCACTCCAAGTGGCTGAGGCAGAGGGCAAACGGACAGGCACAGTAGACCCCAACAACAGCCTAGAGGGCTACGAATTCCTGCTGGCCCACCTCCGAGACCTGACAGAAGCGGCAAAAGACTCTTTCGAACGCTGGAAACGATGGGTCCCACCTGGACATAGGCAAACCATTCAGGACCGACTGAGCCACCTCAACCAAAGCATCCCTGCACTTACAGCCAGGAAAGCAGACTTCATTGCAGAGAAAGTGAAGGACGAGAAGCGTCAACCCACCCCTGTGTCTCAAGCTCCACTCGTGCCTGCCATCCGACTCAAACCAACCGCACTCCCAAAGTTTTCTGGAAACAAACGGGAATTCCATAGATGGAGGAAAGATTGGGAAGCTCTGCAAAACCAAGGTGACCCCTCAGGCTCCAAAGAAGTCAAGAAGTTTCAACTGCTGGATAGCCTGGAGGAGAGAATCACTCGGGACCTGAGACTCTCAAGCTACCAAGGAGCAGACGACATCTTCCGCGTCTTGGAAAACCGCTTCGGCAACCAAACTGCCATTGCCATCGAGATTGTGGAGGAGTTGCAAAGAATGCCAGCACTGAAGGGCCACCAACCCCGCCAAATAGTGGAGCTCATTCAAACGATTGAGAAGGCGCTACAGGATCTGACTGACCTTGGAGACACAGGGGCCATCAAAAACCCTCTGGTCACTAGAGCCATTGAAGGCAAGTTACCTGAAACCCTTCAGAAAGAGTGGCTTGTGCATGCTGCAGATGGAAAGAACGGAGTGCTTCCTGGCAACAGGTTTGACGGCCTGCTGGCTTTCCTCAAAGGGCAAGAGGCTATCTACGAACAGCTTGAGCATCTTAAGGAAGAGGAGCCAAATAAGGTAGCACGATTGGAACATAAGCATGCAAGGACCCAAGCCACCAAGTCCAATGATGAACCTGCTGGTTGTGTCGTCTGCGGTGATGCAAACCACAGTCGAATGCTGTACTTCTGTAGGCAATTCCGGGGTCTGAGTCCAGCAGAAAAGAACACTGCGGTCAAGAAGCTGGGGGCATGTGAAAGATGCCTTGACCTGCATGATGACCAAGCCTTCTGCAAGGCAAATTACCTCTGCAAACACCCTGACTGCAGGGATGAACCTGAGCACCACTACTACCTGTGCTTCAAATCTGCTGCACGAACAACTGCTGCCATGAGGAGGAGCGATCATCCCAATGCAGGTGGGAGAGGGTACACGGCTGACCAAGAGGCGTTCATCAGCGAGCTACCTGCTGACTTGGCAAGACGATGCCGAAATGTATTCTCCAACTCTGCCACAAGGACCCTCAACACAGTGAGTGAGCAGTCAAGCCTCATTAAGCAACATGGCCTTCAAGAGTTCCCTGTTGTAATGATGCTGCTTGAAGTGACTGCAGATGCTGGGCAACAGGTTGGCACCCTGATTGACCTAGCTTCAGACACAAACTACATCACCCACAAGGCAGCGAGGAGGCTGAATCTTCAAAGTGAAGAGGTGACCCTCATCGTCCATGGCGTTGGAGGGATGAAGTTCCGGGTGGAGACGAAGAGGTACTTGTTAAAGATACAAGTGAAGACCCCAAACGGTGGCCAGCGATCACATCAGCTTGTCTGCTATGGCCTCGATAATATAGCAGACGTCAACAAAGGTGTGACAGCAGAGCAGTTGCACAGATTCTTTCCTGACATACCCTTGAGGGAGTTGACAAGACCTAAGAAAATAGACCTACTGATAAGCCATAGAGAGGGCAAACTGGCACCGCAGCAAGTCAGAGTCATTGAAGATCTTGTGCTTTGGGATGGACCATTAGGGAAGACAGTGGGCGGCACCCACCCTGACCTGTTTGAAGGTGTTGAAATGTCAGGCCGCGCATCAGGCACACACTTTGCCAGGTCCATGAGAGGTACCACCAACATGTATCGCACACCCAAAGCCAGAGGGTCTCAGCCCAAAGCCCGGTCCCTGGCTGGGCAAAGTGGGAGGCAGGAAGCTCACAAAGGATGGAAAGACCGCAGAAAGACCCGCTGTCGGAGCTACACCGATGGAGATGAGGTTCATGCGATCCGTGGCAGCAACTCATCAAATTTCAGGAAGGCACATTTCAGGCAGGCGCGAGAAGGTGTAACTGAGCTCACAAAACCCCAGCAAGTGAAACAAGCTCCCGACAACGGCCAAGTCCAGAGACCAGCTGTAAGCGAGCGAGGGTCTGCAGTACGAAGCACAAACAATGCAAGATCGTTCTGTAACCTTCCTCAGTTCGATGGAGTGGCACAGGGGTCCCCCTGGCCAAACCACATCTCCAAAGCAGCAAAGTGGGAGGAGGCTCAACAAGGTGGCAAGGCACAAGAGGAAGAGGTAGCGGATTCTTACTTGCAACACAAGAGGGCGCCAAATTCTCCTGTCCCATCAGAAGGGCCTGTGATGGTCCTGAGCCACTGCGTTCCAGTAGGAGCTCTGGGTGTGAAGAAGCTGAAGACTGAGCAAGAGCAGCCAAGTGGCTTCCTTCAAGAACCTGAGCCGACGGGTCGTCCTGCTACCTATTGGGGTGCAAGAGAGGCACTGACCACGTTTGTTTTGTGTTTGACTTTTTTAGCTGCGACCTTCTCAGTAGATCTACTGATAAGGTCGAGTGGGAGGTGTTAAGTCAAACTAGGTTTGTATGTTGATATTAGTCACTGGGAAATGTACGAGGGGAAAAAAAAAGAGAAAAAAATGGGTGGTGTTTAACTGCGCACGTTGTGAGCTAATTAGTGAGAAGCGAGTCGGCTGATCAGCGTCAGCTGTTCTCGTTTGAACTGATTCAGTTCGCCCGGCAAAGCCGAGTGCAGGTGTTTAATTAGAGTGTGCAGCTCAGTTTCGGATGAGAATACTGAGAGCCACACGCACAGATTCTGTGCCTGACCATTTGAAATCTACTGTGCAAACGTGACGCTGGGAGACTGGAGAGGCAGCCGGTAAGCGCTCTTTATTTATCCAATGTTAAGCAAGCTGTCTTGTGGCACATCGACTTGCGGGCAGCATGTTTGATGTTTGCTATAGCGTTTGTACCAAGATTGGGGAAACTTTCACAGTAGTTATGGGTGGTGGTCGCTGAAACTGAAAGCTGTAAGGAATGGGCACTACAGTATGGCAGTTGTAGCGCAACCACTGTAGGTGATTTAAAACGGCGCTTTCCATTTGCCGTGCGCTCTTGATAACTTTTGTAGTGGGGTGGCTCATGGTCAATTTTATTTCTCAGAAATTAAATGTCATTTTACCCGTTTAGGTTACTGGTTGTACATGTTCTTAGCTTAACATGGTTATTTATTTGGTTTCTAGTACTGTAATATTACAAAGATTATTTTTTCATAACTATTTATCTCAAGCATGTTTGCACATTCAGTATTGTATTTGCACAAGAGCATTGCAATTTGCACATGACCTTCCTGATGTCTAATTACTGTTCCTGTTTACTTCCTGTGTTATCTTAGGTTTTTTACCTAAGGGGCTGACTAGGAGACAACTGTTGCAATTATCCACTGGCTACCAACTAATGCAATACAATGGATCTGTGCCTTGAACTTTAATAAACAGAAAAAAAAGGAAAGCCAACAAAAGGAAAACTGTTGTCCTGTCAACTCTTTTGAGTGAATTCCAGTTCTTCAACCTCCACCAGATGTCACACTCTTTTCAAGTTGGGGAAATTGCACAGCTAAAAACTTAAACCCAAACAAAACCAGGGGAAACTTGACAGTGTGTGTGTGTGTGTGTGTGTGTGTGTGTGTGTGTGTGTGTGTGTGCGTGAGAGAGAGAAAGAGAGAGAGAGAGAGAGAGAGGGAGAGAGAGAGAGGGAGCACGAAAGAAACAGAGAGAGTGAGTGAGAAAGAAAGACTAAAAGAAAGAGGGTGTGTGTGTGTGTGTGTGTGTGCCCGCGTGCGCGCACGCGTGTGTGTGTGTGTGTGTGTGTGTGTGTGTGTGTGTGTGTGTGTGTGTGTGTGTGTGCGCGTGTGTACATCCGTGCAAGTGTGCTTGTGCATGTGTAGTTGTACTTGACACTAGCTGACACCCAGACAAGAAAACAGTTTCCAAAATTGTTCCAGTATTTTATCAACTTTTTAACATGCTAAAAATCACTTCAGAGTTCAATTTACTATCCTCAGTGTGCTACCACTGTACAGAGGAAGTGTGGAGCATCTCTCTCTTTCCATGCGTAAAACAACAATTCTAAGCCCCCCACATTTGGGCTTGCATGCCCACGGGGACCCCGGTTCGAGTCGGGCCGGGGTCATTACCCGATCCCACCCCGTCTCTCTGTCCCACTCGCTTCCTTTCACCATCTCAGACTGTCCTATCAAATAAAGGCATAAAAGCCCCTAAAATATATATGAAAAAAATGATAATTCTGCTTCTAATCTGTTAGGAAACATCCAACTTTTTGTATTCGTTAACTCCATCCTTTAGGCCTTCCTTTTTTCTTCCTTAAAGTCCCTGCCCCTGCGCCTGTGCCTGAGTCGCACCCCAAATCCACATTTCTACATGTAGGCTACTGTATAAACACACTAAAAATTATGTAATAAGATGACATTTGCTTGAGACATTAATCAATATGACTTAACATGGGGACCAAACCATGTTTTAATTTAGTTATTATTTGGCCCAATTATAATGTTTGCAAGCAGAATTTTGATCACAACCTCAACGCAGACAAAACTCCACAGACCCCCAGCATTCTCCCTGCACACCCTCATATCAAGTTAGGGCAAATGTTTTAGAAGTTTTGTAAGAGGCAGCCTTTGCTGGATCCATTCTACTCCGAAACACCTCTTACAAAGGCCAATTAAGAGGACACAAAGATTATAAAGTGATACTAAGGGGACATCTAGTGGAAGAAAGAGAGAACCACAGCAGGAATCTTTGACTGTTCCAGATGGATGGAGATGGATATTGCGGTTATTTGGTGCAATGCGCCATCCTGAGGCACCGAGTAGTATTGCAGGAGGACGCATGACTGAGGGACCTGGCAACGTCATACATTACAGAAAGAAAACTGCTGCTTAACCTTGCCTACTCTCAGATACCCAGGTGCATTTGCATTTCTTTCTTGCTGTTTTAATTTGGAAATAGAAATGGCTGCGTGTTGGATGTGATTTTTTTATTGATTGAAATGTATCTGAAACTCATAGTCTCTTCTTATTGTGTTTATTTGGAGCGGCACTGTAGCTGCAAGGGAAACTGGGACAAGTGAAACAACTGTGCGCGTGAAAGGGTGACCGTATTATCAGACTGTTCAGAAGAAGTGCAGTGCACGAGAAGGTTGGTTGCGCAGAGTTTGGAGCAGCTGGACGCACGCACGCACGCACGCTTGCACACCACAGTTTTTTGGTTCCATGCACGAGCCTCGTGACACCTGTCACACCACGCGGTGACGAGCGTCTTCGGTGGCACCCGAGCTAACATTTAAAAAAAGAGAAAGTGGACAAGAGCCGCTTTCATTCCGCACGGAGAGTCTTCACAGAGCACCGAAACTGGAGCAAGCAGTCCGCACCCCACCTAACTTCCACTGGGCCGGGCCGGGAGGGGGGCAACCCCCCGTTTGGACCGATGTGCTGGCCGAGATGTCCCGACACATCTACATCCGAAATAAAATCGGCGAAGGCATCCAGGCGCCCATTTTCCAGGTGAGTCGCATTATCCCACAGCTGACAGGTGGAAAGTAGTTCGTCTTACGTTTTGGCTGAGTGCCAACGACAGGTCAAATCGTACTTTTAGAGTAAAAACACAAATGTTTCAACAGATTGTGCTGTCTTTTCCTAAAAGGTAACGATAGAAGACCCTACTTGATATCTCAGTATCTAAAGTCGCTCGTCTGTCTGTCATAAGCAACAACTCACCCTACAGCCTAAGTTTGGCCAAGTTTGTTTTTGTGCCAGTGTGTTTTTTATTATTATGTGCGCCGCCGTTGCTGCCCGTGTCCGGTTATTTTCGGCCATGCACTGACCATAGGTAGGATACTCAGTGTGACAAATGGAGTGAACATGGTGACCCAGTTAAGGTGTCCCTTTTACATAAAATAAAAAAGGAAGACGGCGCAGAAGAATGGAAATTGTGTATGGGGACAGACCGACGCCTCCGTTCCTCATTGCCCCTGGAGAGCAGGCACTTAAAAAACGGGGCCAATCAGTGCTGGATAATTAACTTCATCCCTTCGAGAGTTGGCGATCTATTTCTGGACATCATCATCATCATCATCATCACGGGTAGCTGCGGTAGCAAGACTTCTGTCATTCTCACAGAGTGACGGGTTTAAAGAAAATCTGTCCTCCTAACGCAACTTGGTGCCACAGATTTGTGCCAATTAAGACATGAGTGGTAGGTTGAAGGGGTATAGGTAGTTGAATCTAATGTCAGTTGCTGAACCCTGTGCTATTTTCTTGTCACAAATGATTGACTTCCCAATTAGAAACTGCAAAGAAAAATGTGACACTGTAGCAGTAGGATTCAAGATTCTTTTTGTCTTGGACATACAATTTAGAATGTCAAATCAGAAAGATGCAGAGAAATACAATGGGATAAGAAAAGTTCACAGGCGAGAATATGATCTATAGCCATTTGGAGCAAGGGGTCCATACAGGCCGTATTAATGCACAGGCTAGATATGGCTGCAGCCAGGTTGCCCGCACCTGCAAGGGGGCCCTCGGATCGGTCAAAAGTGAAAAATTGCAGAATTATGACAAGATGCAATAATGAAAAAAATCATCTGTCATGTTGAGTAGAGTTGGTAGACATGTTATAGCATGTAGTTACATAGACACTATCTATGTAAATTAGTCACAAAATTTGCATTCCAGGGGGCCCCACAGCAACCTGTAGCCTAAGGGCCCCAGGCCATCTTAATCCGACCCTGGGTCCATGAACAGTCGATGAGCAGTAAGATAGGCAGGCACACATTTCTTCAAACGAGTGCAAGCCAAGTAAACCATATTACGGTATCTTTTTTTTGAGGGGCATATGTGTTATGTAACATCTTACTCTGAGTTGTGCTTGTTGGCATGCAATCAGTACACAAGGAGAAAGAGGTTGCTTGACGAGAATAAATCACCATGAGAAAAGGGGGGAAAGGTTCCCTTCATTCCCAGCAAAGTGCACTATGTTCTGGGTGGGACTTTAAAATGGTTCCCTCCAAATGACTGTGTATGTGTGTGTGCGTGCAGGGGTGTAGCAGCAAATTTTGGGCCCTATGTACAATCAGCTGCAATGGACCCCCCCAGCAATATATCTTCATAAATCGGTTTCAATGTGGATGGGGCCCTGGTGATTCAGTCGCACTTCACCCCCATGAACGACAGCCCTGTGTGTGTGTGTGTGTGTGTGTGTGTGTGTGTGTGTGTGTGTGTGTGTGTGTGCACCAAGAAGATTTGAGCACAAGTGGCATCTGTGATACCGTACGTAGCAACAATGTGTGGCGTGATGACACTGAACCCATTAATCTACTCTAATCCATTAACTATACTGTAGTTTGGAATGGGTTATGATTCCTTGGGCAGGTAGTAGGTTAACGTCTGCGCATCCAAACGTTCTGACCTGGGAGCAGGACCAGTAAATAGCCAGATAAAAAGAGAAAAGAGGGTCATTTCACATGAAATCAGACACTTTGGGACCCGACCGACACGGATTTCAATCATACTTGCTGTGCCTGTTTAGTAGCAAGGTAGCACCCCAGAACTGAATTTGTGTGAATCTGACACCAATATTAAGGGAGAAACAGACTAGCAAAGGTTTACATATGAGGGTAGGACACCATGCATTCAGCCTTGATTATATCAGTCAGTGTAAGTCACAAGAAGATGTCTGAGGTGTTATTTGAAAGCTCTTTTCTGGCTCTAGAAATTACGCAACAGCATGGAACACAACAACCCTCTGATTATGAATTATCATAAATTGAAAAATTAAAAATTGAACATAAAAACATATTTTAAAATGGCCAGTTCCTTGTCTAAACATAAAGTATTGGCAGAGGACGCGCTCAACTTCTTGGAAAACCGAAAAGCTTTTGGGTGCGAGATAAAAAACGTCAACTTAAGGAAGAAGAAATCCGCACTC
The DNA here is from genome assembly GCF_034702125.1 of Engraulis encrasicolus. NCBI lineage: Eukaryota > Metazoa > Chordata > Actinopteri > Clupeiformes > Engraulidae > Engraulis > Engraulis encrasicolus. The sequence goes on from NC_085868.1 coordinate 33,885,515, forward strand.
ACAAACTGCGTCTCATTATTTATTTATATTACCACCATGTCCAAAAAGCAAACGCGTTTCGGCTAACAAGCCTTCATCAGTGCGTGGTACGTACCACGCACTGATGAAGGCTTGTTAGCCGAAACGCGTTTGCTTTTTGGACATGGTGGTAATATAAATAAATAATGAGACGCAGTTTGTGAGTGCGGATTTCTTCTTCCTTGTCTAAACATAGTCTGCAATGTCATGAACAACACCTGAAATGCTGGTGTTTGGTTCTTTATTAATTTCAGAGATAATGGGACTCAAAAATATGGCATCATACAAATCACCTAGTAATAATATGGTAATACCATAGTAATATCACATGACGGCATGTCTATTGGAATATGTGAAGGATGGAGATGGTCCATGAGGATGCAGGAAGTTCAGTTTCACCTCTCCAGTGCTCGGCATACATTCCTCAACACATGCTAGCCACTAGTTGATCATATACAACTACAACATACCCTTTGATGCTTGAACATTTAGAAAATTCCTTTCTTGAGCTTATTCTTTCAACCCTGCCTTGTCTGAATGCTGAAAATGGTCTAGCTTCCACTGTGTCCATTGACAATGGGCAGAAGCTGTGTAGTTTTTGAGTACCTAGGGACCGACGAGGGTTCTGGGCCCACCGGGAAAATGCCCGTTATGCCAGATGGCCAGTCCTGGTCACGACACAACTCTATTACTACTTCATTACAACTCATTTCAACCTTTATGTCCCATTATCTCTGAAATGAATTAAGAACCAAACACCCCAATTTCAGGTAATATTGGTGTCAGATTCACACAAATGCAGTTCTGGGGTGCTACCTTGCTACTAAATAGGCACAGCAAGTATGATTGAAATCTGTGTCGGTCGGGTCCCAAAGTGTCTGATTTCACGTGAAATGACCCAAATGTCCGCTGCAACCAGGATTTTGTTGGTCCCACTTATTTTTATTTTTAATTTTTCCGTGACATTGTGGGTGTCAGATGTCTGAAGAAGGGTTTCTACTAGAAACAGAAATAAGTGTGACCAACAACATCCTGGACTTTTTTCTCTTTTTATGATTCCATGGGCCCTGGGCATTTTTCAGAAAATGAAAGGTGGATCTTCTCCATGTCTGCCATTTTTGAATTTCCAGAAGTAGACATCTTTAGCTGCAAAGTGTACTGTGCTTTGATAAAACTTATAAACATTACTTTATTTCTTAGTGAATATTCATGAAAAGGTCACATTTGGGAATGGGCAGCATTGTTTCAATGGGCAGCATAGTTGCAATGCCTACTCTGGCCACCATCCTCCATATGGTAATATCCGGCAAGTGTACTGCTATAATATTTTGCAAGCTTGGGTATTAATACAGTGTTTTTTTCCATTTCTACACAACTATACTACTATACAATGCACCAAACTAAATGTCCAATGCTATACATGTTGTTCTGTCCATATACTATACATCTATTCAGTAGGGCCTATGCTATGAACCATAATCTGTAGATGTGCAGAGTTAGTGGAGCACCTACCGATGTTCTCATTTAAAAAATAGTGCCACACAGCTCCTCCTGCTGGACATGGGTATGTAGCGCAAGCTGCAGGACTGCTGCTATTGAATTAGTCTCCAGCTTGATCTTATTAACCCACAGAATGTGTTTGTAACCTGATTATAACACACTCCTAATTGAAACGAGAGGAAAGAAATGCATTCAGTCATTCTCTGTCTTTACAGATCAGCTTCTTTTTCAGGACTTTAAAGAAAAATGCCTTTCAGTTAAAGTATATTTGCATTTATCTTCTGTTGAAGGAAAATCTGAATGTGTATTTTTGTGTACCAATATATAACGTGGATTCATAGATAAAGGTAAACGAAGAGGAAAAATGCATTCGGTTATTCTGTGGTAGGCAGTGAGAAAGAAGTAGTTGACCAAGTATGCAGAGATAGTGAAGAATTGCACATGATGTACTAAGTAGATAACCAAGTATGGGTAAATGTTAAAAGGTTGCTGCTGTAGATGTCAATGGAGTGTCTGAGTGTACTAAAGCATCTGAATTGTGTGCTGTCTGCACAGTGTACTGTCCTCGATTGTAAGTCGCTTTGGTTAAAAAGTGTCTGCAAATGCAATGCAATATAATGTAATTCCATCATTGTTTCTACTCACCACTTCTTGCTAGCCATGAAATATTTCAATTAAATTCTTTGTACCTTTGTATGGAAAAAGCTAAATGTATAACCTTGTATTCACTATTTATGTATATATTCTTGTAGTTATATGTTCATGAATATTTGTGTATGTTTACTTATAAACGCTACTTAATGCATAGCAATGATGTCCAAGTAAGGGGATTTCTGTAGAAACCAAGAGTGTAAATAGGGCAGATTTATGGGCACAGTTAAGTTACCCCTTACATAGGATTTACTGGCCACTGCTATGTGTGTGTGTTTACTACTTTATGTGCAAGTGTGTGCGTGCGTGCGTGCTTGCGTGCGTGCGAGAGAGAAAGAGAGAGAGAGAGAGAGAGAGAGAGAGAGAGAGAGAGAGAGAGACAGAGAGAGACAGAGAATGAGAATGAGAGGTGAGAGAGAGAGAGGTGAGAGAGAGAGAGAGAGAGAGAGAGAGAGAGAGAGAGAGAGAGAGAGAGACTAAATTGAGGGTAGCCATTTGCTCAGAAGTCCCTGTGTTGCATATGCTGCCTAGCTATATCTAAGTTTTACAGAAACTGATGTGCTCAGTTGGACATATAAATAGACTATTGATAAAGAATAGATGTCAAATTATGGTAACAATTCAACCTAGAAAGGATCAAAAATCTGTGGGCCTGTGGGCCACTGTAGGCCGATGATTGGCTATGGTCTGTCTAACTAGACTTGTCATTGGGCAATGTCGTTCTGTCATGGCCCATGATTGGCTAAGGCCTGTGGGGGTATGTGTCTCTATCTAGGCAGATGATTTGGGGGGTGTCCATTTTGTCTGGGGTAGAGCCGTGGAAGCAAGAGTTCAGCTAATCCCATTGACCTCTGTGTTCCATTTTTTTAATGGTTTATTTTGAGACTTTTCTTATTACATTCAGAAGATGCAATTGGAATACAATACAGTCTGGTATAAAAAATATAAACGAAAATAAAACATGAAATAATATCTTTAATGTGTTCCATTTTTGCACAACGATGGTGGCTCATGGAGCCTTTGACACACAGCTCGCCATTGACATAGTTCCATAATAGTTCCAGGAAGTGAGCGTCAGACACAGAAAGTGCAGTAAAGGTAAATGTAAATCATGTTTAGGCCATCTTTGGTTGTTATGTAGTGGTTCTGTAGTAGTCTCTACTGAAAAGAGGGCCGCTGCCAATATTCATTTCCCTTTTCAACGGGGCCTCTGTCTTTCTATGCTGATAATTGGGCCCGTGTCCAGGGGAGCCACCAGAAATGTTGGGCCCCATGAAAACATTCACATTTTGGGGCCCCCTTAAGGGCCCTTGTCAGTGCTGTCAGTGCTTGGGCCCTTAGAATCTGTAACACCTTTCCCCCCCTTCCAGCACCCGTGCCCGTGTCCATCTTGTCTTGAGGGCGTGTGTGTCTCCAGGGCAAGGACCAGTAATCTTGTACTCACAATGTGTGTGTGTGTGTGTGTGTGTGTGTGTGTGTGTGTGTGTGTGTGTGTGTGTGTGTGTGTGTGTGTGTGTGTGTGTGTGTTTGTGTATGTGTGTGTCAGGTGTGGAACTTTAGTTTTTTCCCCACCAGTCACTGTGGCAGGTAGATTTTAAAACCTACCAGTCACTCGCCAGTTTTACCAGTTAACTCATATTACAGGCATGAAAATCCCTCACCTTTCGGCGAAATTCGCCGTTTTGAAATCAAAATGGGTCATTTCTGTGAATCGTGTAGATCCGAGGAGAAAATATT
>NC_085868.1:33899420-33904420 GCF_034702125.1 Engraulis encrasicolus
AACAAACTCTACTTAACAATGAGTGACTGTTTATGCATTTTATGTGCACTGTACTGTAGTGCTTATAGTATCAACTGACTCTTCATCTTTAATCTGACTGTCCCGTCTATGTAGTGCAACCTTGATACCTGGTGAGACTAGAAGATACAAATCAATTTGTTTTTCTCCTTCATACTGTACAGCCTACTGCTAATATTAATTTATCAGATTTTTTCTTTCACAAAAAATAAAAGCCTTTTTTCCTTTTTACTGGGGCATAGCTGATGTGTAGTGTTGCATACACAGTCGGCCTACCCAGGTTAGTTAGTGTCAGCCTTGCTATGTATCCGTACCCAGTTTATTATAGGATCGGTGTGCACATATGTGATATGATAGACTATCTGCATCAGGGGAGGGGAACCTATGTCTCGAGGGCCGTTTGCGGCCCTTGAAGCCGTTGTAATTTTAATGTTATGCAGCTTCACATGAAACATGACATATTTTGTAATGGAATCTTAGAAAATAAATTTGTAATACAATTAAGTTGTGTTCAGGGGACCAAGAGAATGTGGGGTCTGTTTTAAAGGTGGCTGCCTTCAATATAGGCCTGAAGTGCAGGGGGAAATCCTGGTTTGTGTTCATAGGACGGTCCTCGGAGGACTTTTACAGCCCTCGGATGAACTTGAAGTGGCCCCTCGAATGAAAAAAAAAGGTTCCCCACCCCTGGTTTAGGCTATCTGCCTTCGCAACGGAATATAATTACAGGATCTGTCTGTGCGCTCATATATGAAAATGATTGACTATCTACATCATATATCTGACTATTTAGTCTGAGTGCACACGTCCTCTTACTGGTCATTATTAATCTGACTCAGATTTAGATGAGCAAGCATCTTCCTATGAAGCCCATATCTATAGCACATAATGAGCACATTTATAACAAATTATAATGCACATTATAATTACTTACAACACATTAAGACTACACTGATGATGTTTCATGATGCTTTATGTTAACAGTAATGAATAACCATGAATCTAGCTTATAATACTTTATAAATCCAAGGATATTGTGAGTGCTCATGACTGGATATAAACTACAGGCTGCCTGATGGGGCTTACAGTACATTATGATGCATTATAGATGTGCATTATACAGTGCATTATAGATGCATCCATATGAACTTCACTTTACTTAGAGCACACATTGACGACTTATGATCTCACATGAAACATTATAGCATCGTATGAGCCCTTATGACAGTTTGTACTATAAGCCCCATCAGGCAGCCTGTTGTTTATAGCCAGTCATGAGCACTCATGACACCCTTGGATTTATAAAGCATTATAAGCTAGATTCATAGTTATTCATAACTGTTAATATAAAGCATCATGAAGCATTATGAGTGTAGTCATAATACGTTGTAAGTAATTATAATGTGCATTATAATTTGTTATGAATGCGCTTATAATGTTGGCTTTAAGTAAAGTGTTACCGCATCTTCTACTTGTAACACTGCCATGAAGATAACCTGTGCTATTTTGATTTGATGAAATATGTGGGAATGAAGTTGCAGACGGGTCTTCTTTTATCACAGACTGGTTATCATCAGATTATTAATTTACAAAGGTAGTTCTTTGTGGATATTATAGCTAGCCGTCTTTATTAAAGCTAGCTGGTCAATTCTGAATTTGTTACTACCCATAGGCTACGTAAAGATGTGTCTTAATATACATGTGACCACATGCTTGTTAAATAAATAACTGGTATCCATCCTGTGCAGTCAGTGACTTGTGCACCAGGGTTAAATCCTGCTGGAAACAAGTCACAAGGTCTTAAATATTAATTTGGTCTGCGCTGCCTTAAGGGAAAGTACTCTGCATATTTTGTCAAACTAGAAATGTACTTTATTATTACGCATCCTCTGTCCTCTAACAGTACATACAAAACCTCACCAGTACTCTACAGAGAACAAGACATTATGTCCTAGTAGTCTGACAATGTTGAAGGTATTTTCTCAGATGCAATGTCTCAGATGCTGTCTTTTGATGTTGTCTTAGAGTGGAATGTGGTCGGTTGAGTTGAGTCTCGCTATTGAATTTGAACAGCAGTTTAGAGTTGAAATAAATCCATGAATTACTGAATTAATTAATTTGTTAAAAATCCAAGATTCAAGATTCAAGATTCTTTTTAATAGTCCCGAAGGAAATTTGTCTTGGACATACATAGCTGCCACATACACACAACATACACATGACGCCAAAAAAAACAAAAACAACAATAAACACACACATACATAGAAACACTCAAGTGCATATCCACCACAGCCCACCACCCGCATACATACATGGCATTACAGGATGGTAGTTGTTAATGACCTGCGTTCAGTAGGTTAACAGAAACAGGGACTGAAACAGGGAAATCAGACAGAGCCTTAAGCATCCACATCAGCATTAGAACACTACACGGACTGACACTCTTTATATGAAAGTTTTGCACCAGGTAGATTGAAATACAGGATGATTGAAACACAGTGATTTCTTTCAAAACCTTGTAAATCTGACACATGATGTTTAGCCAGTATGTTTTTTCTTTAAAAAAAAAATAGAGCTTTTTTGCCCTTATTTCTGGCAGGACAGTGGAGGAGAAACGGGAAATGAGTGGGGAGAGATGGGGAAGAATCAGCAAATGACCCGGGCCGGAATCAAACCCGGGTCACCCACGGCAGGGTCATTTAGCCAATATTTTTAACACCAGAGACTTCACAACGCTGTGAAATCTCATGTCATGACGTCATACCATTTCAAAGTTACATTCCTTCTGAATCTTTGCCCTGCCTTCCCACATCAGATTATTTGTGCACATGTTTTAATTTTTCAATTAAAGGGACACTGTGCAGGAAATGGTCAAAAAAGGTACTGCAACTATACTGCTCATTGAAACTGGGCAGCCTATTGCCAAATTTAATCTTTACATGAAAGTTTACTAAGTAATAAACACATTTTCTAGTATGGTCCAAGTACAGTCATTTTTGGAGCTAAAAATGGCTATTTTTGGAAATTCAAAATGGCGGACCATGGAGAAGATCCCCCTTTTCATGTATGAAAAGTGCAATTTTTCCAGTCATAATGAATACTTAGAATTTGATGCTGGTGGTAAATATTCATGAAAAAGGTAACATTAGTGAATGGGCAGCATGGATTCTGGAAATAAACAACTAAAAATCTCACACAGTGTCCCTTTAAGTGTAGTTCAGTTATTCATACTTGTGGTTATACGTAGACTTAGTTTTAAGGTTAGCTAAATTGTGTATAGTCATTCTGCTGTGTGGTGAAATGAATGTGGGTGCCATCTGTTATGGTCAGAAATGCCGATTTTGTCAGCTGGTAGCAAGTGGCAGCATGGTAGCCTCCGATCCGACTCACTGTTCGCTGAAACAGTCAACCACAGTATATAACAACAAACAACATTGCTATGACAGTAACAAGAGTCTGAAGAAACATCTTAGCAGAGCTGGTTCTACCAACAGGCAGACTAAGCAATTGCCTAAGGCCCTGCCAAATGTGCCCCATGTTAGGGCCACTGACTTATACGTATATAACTCAGTGGTTAGGGCCCACCAGCAATGAGACCAGTCATTGTATACAGCAACAAAAGTAATTCAAGAGGGCCCCATGTCTGTATCTAACAAGGGCCCCCAAATGGCAATAACCGCGCCTGCATGTTAGGTCTCAGCAGAGGTGGACTTTACAGTAAGCAAACCAAGGCAAACCTAGGGCCCTGACCAAATTTGCCTACCAACCGTCACACCAGTTGCGATAAACTCACCAAAAGTAGGCCTGATTGTAATTTGACACTAAGACAAAACACCAAAATAGCACCCTTGCTCATTCCATGCCAATTGGTGATGTGTTTAAAGAATTACTTTTGAGGGGCCCATGTTTATATTTGGCCTAGGGCCCCAAAATGGCTAGCTCCACCCCTGGCCCTGGGTCTCAGACATCACTATTTAGCTAACAACAAGCTTAATATCAAATAGCCACATGAAAGGGTCAACGGTCAAACAGAAGTGACCCCCGAACTTGAATGCAATACAACTTTCTCTGTCTTGATACTTGAGTATTGCTACTGCAGATGTGGTCTCTGTTTGGTGAAGGGTGTGCCTTGGAATGAGACTTGAGTGAGACTTCATATCTTTTCATTGGATTTCAGTTCAGTTATGCCATGCATGGGTACCTTCCTCTCTCTCTCTCTTTCTCTCTCTCTCTCTCTCTCTCTCTCTCTCTCTCTCTCTCTCTCTCTCTCTCTCTCTCTCTCTCTCTCTCTCTGTATGCGTGCGGGTGCGTGCGTGTGTGTCTGCGTGCGCGTGTGCATGCACGTGTGTGTGTGTGTGTGCGGCCATTCTTAAGCGAATCTCTGCACATTAATGCATTCATTTGTGTGTTCGGATGGGATGACTATCTATGAATATGACACTGCGTGTGAGTATTTGAGTGTGTGTGTGTGTGTGTGTGTGTGTGTGTGTGTGTGTGTGTGTGTGTGTGTGTGTGTGTGTGTGTGTGTGTGTGTGTGTGTGTGTGTGTGTGTGTGTGTGTGTGTGTGTGTGTGTGTGTGTGTGTGTGTGTGTGTGTGTGTGTGCATGTGTGTGTCAGTGTGTGTGATTGGAGAGAATCTACATTTTTTCTGTGCCTCCATCTGATTGGCTTGGCCAGTAGAAATGATCTTGATGCGTTTCTGCTAAAGTAGCACATTCTACTAATGAGGGCTCCTTAGTGTTCCAGCACACACACACACACACACACACACACACACACACACACACACACACACAGACACACACACGCACGCACGCACACACATGTACGTACGCACGCACACACACACACACACGAGGAAGAGAGAAAGAGAACGAGAACACACACACACACGGGAGCGCGCGAGAGAGAGAGAGAGACAGAGAGAGAGAGAGAGAGAGAGAGAGACAGAGAGAGAGAGAGAGAGCGAGAACACACACGCACAC
>NC_085868.1:33909420-33929420 GCF_034702125.1 Engraulis encrasicolus
GTACAGTGTATATAAACCCGTGTGTGTGTGTGTGTGTGTGTGTGTGTGTGTGTGTGTGTGTCTTTGTGTCTGTCTGTGTGTGTGTGTGTGTGTGTGTGTGTGTGTGTGTGTGTGTGTGTGTGTGTGTGTGTGTGTGTGTGTGTGTGTGTGTGTGTGTGTGTGTACGTCTTTACTGTACAGTATCTGTGTATGTGTGTGCGTATGTGTTTAAACCCTTGTAACTCTTGCCTGTCTCTCTGTGCGTGTGTGTGTGTGTGTGTGTGTGTGTGTGTGCGTGTGTGTGTGTGTGTGTGTGTGTGTGTGTGTGTGTGTGTGTGTGTGTGTGTGTGTGTGTGTGTGTGTGTGTGTGTGTGTGCGTGCGCGCGTGTTTCATCACAGGGCTCAGCGGATTCCTACACTAGCAGACCGTCGGACTCTGATGTGTCTCTGGAGGAGGAGAAGCCCGACTCGGGCGGCGGCAGCCAGGGGCGGCAGGAGCGCGAGCAGCAGGCCGCCATACAGCTGGAGAGGGCAAAGGTCAGAGGAAAACCCTTCCATAATAACCCACCAATCAGGTTACACAATATGCACAAATTAGGGTACAGATCTTCGATAACCCATCAATCAGTACATGGCATAACAAAATGTGCACCTATCAGTGCACAGATCTTTCATAACCCACCAATCAGGACATGACTTGAAACATTGGCCACGTTTACAAGAGACATTTACTTTGGAATGAACTCCATTTAATTCTGAATAAAGCTCAATTCCGCTTTGAATACGTCATGTAAACATCTTAATACGGGATGAAAGGAAAGATCAAAGTAAAGTCGACGGAACTATTAAATTCTGAATTATTAATTTGGAATTAAAAACATCATGTAAACGTAGTGAATATGCACCAATCGGGGCACAGCTCTTTCATAACTCAGCTATGAGGCATGTTTTTCAAATTAGAGGCCAAGGACGAGGGGCTATTAAGGGGGCTGTTGCATTTTGGAAGAAAAAGAATAGCAAAACAAAATGAATAATTGAATACCCATTAATGTTCACCAAAATAATCAAAACTAAGCTAAACAATATTCCCAATAGTTAGAAACTTCATTATAATACTGTACGTAGGATGGTGCGTGAGGCTATGCCAGAGGGGCCTTGGCTGGAATATACTGGTTTATAGGGGGCTTTGCCATGTTAAAGTTTGGAAACCCACCAATCAATATATGACTTTCCCCAGTGTGCGCTGATCAGGGCAAAGAGGGCAGTGTCTCAGAGCGAAGAATCATGGCAGGGCTCATCCAATATTACCTATTACATTTATGTGAAGCAAATAAGAAACGATAACCCACAAATCATGGCATGACTCTTGGCACATGGCTCTACCATAATTTACCAATCAGGGCACTGCTCATCAATAAGTCACCAATCAGTTGGACAGGGCTCTTCTCCAACCCACCAATCAGGGCAAGACTCTTTAGTAACCCAACCAGTTAGGAGACAGCGCTTCCATGGCCCACTCAATCAGAGCAGGTCTCTCCTATAAGCCACCAATAAGGGCAATGGCTTTCTAGAACTCACCAATCTGGGATAAACTCCCACAACCCCTCGAACAGGGAAGGTCTGGGAGGACGGGCGTATGCTTGCACTGTCTCTGTCCAATAGCAAGGGTTCCTTCCATTATTCTAACTTCTATCCTCACTAGGGATGCAAATTATCGATGAATTAAGTAATCATTAGTTGATAGCCTTATCGATCGACTTACGATTAATTGATAAGCGGCACTTTCCCCCCAAAATCTCAATGTTTCTCTGGAAAAAAATACTAAATCTAAAAATTTTAATTAAAAATTGAGATAAAATACCACATTTAAATGAATTCTATTTCAATTCTTTAATCCAAAGGTGATTTAAATATTCCCACTATTCACACCCCTCTTCACACACACTCTTCACATGCCCATTTCACCTGGGTCTCTTGTCAGTTGAATTGTCGATTAATTGAGATTAATGTTTTTTAATCGATTAACACATTGATTGATTAAAGGCGATTAATCGATTAATCATTTGCATCTCTAATGACCTCACCCTGTCTCCATGGGGCACCTAAGTCTCCACCCCTTCCGGGCGGCTTGTGGGGCTGGGAACGCAAACACTTTTGACTGGGCTGTCTGTAATGGACTGATCAAAGCTATTTTACGACCCACCTCGCATTTCCCCGTCGATCACACATATGCTCTGCCTCAGAATTAATAACAACCAATGGTGTGCTTGTTGACTTCGCAGCCACTTACGCCATGGTGCAGCGGTAGGGTTGGCTGTGCCTCAGTTCACGTCAGATATGCGAGGCGCACGTGTAGTCTCTAAAACAGTTTTGCACAAAAGCTAAAATAACTTTTCTTGCGTGTCGAAAATGAGTGGTCTTACGACGCAAATGAAAACCTTTCAAATTCACTGTCATCATATGTGAAATCCGGAGCACATGCCAAACGGGATGAGGATTTAGCTTGACTCGCCCCATTAACTCGCATTCAAAATTTTGAGAGCTCCAGCCCCACGGATCGGAAGTAGAAGGGCGTGACTTAGGTGCCCCATGGAGGAGACAATGAAGTCTCCCCACTGTCAGCCTTGCCACAGCAACATGTGGGGGACTTCTCCCCATTCAACATCCCATGATGATGTCATTAAGAGGCCACAAGCATGAGGGAGGGTGGTAGAAATGTTTGGATAATGGAAAGAACCTCAAGGTGTCAGGCTGGGCTACCTCTCTATGAGTAGACCCAGGGACGAGCGCCGCACTGAGGTGCTTTCATTGGGGTCCACAAATGAGTAAAATTTCAACGCACATGTGTCTTCCAAAGAGTGGAGCACAAATGACACATTTTCAACAGATTTTTAAATGTTAGTCATTCGTGTACAACAATACTAAACTCAAACTCTGGGTTCAGGGGAGGCATAGCTCCATAAAATTGTACACCATCAGAAGAGTGAACCTCAGGTCCAGAAACGGAAAAAAAAACATATTTGTTCTTTTTATTCCTTTGTCCACTTTTGGTCCCTGTTCTGTGTTCCGTTGTAGTAAAGTGCTTGGCATAGCTTGGAATAGTGGGGAGTTTATGCTTGCTTGTTTGTTTTTTGGTGTGAGTGCCTGTGTGTGTGTGTGTGTGTGTGTGTGTGTGTGTGTGTGTGTGTGTGTGTGTGTGTGTGTGTGTGTGTGTGTGTGTGTGTGTGTGTGTGTGTGTGTGTGTGTGTACGTGTGTGTGTGTGTGTGTGTGTGTGTGTGTGTGTGTGTGTGTGTGTGTGTGTGTGTGTGTGTGCGTGTGTGTGTGTGTGTGTGTGTGTGTGTGTGTGTGTGTGTATTTGGCAATGCCACATACCTCAAAAGGGTAGGTGACCTCATAGTATCCGCAGCACAGCTAGCAACAGATCAGAAGAGCAGAGTTGCCAACTTTCATGGCTGACTTGGCGTTAAAATCGCTGACAGAAAGTTTCTTTTTTTTGAGTGAAATGCTTTGAAGGCTGGAGGGATTATTTTTCATGCTAGCATGAAACGACATAAAAGTTTGAGTCCAAAGCCATGAGACCCAGTAAGCCTTGTAGTACGACTAGTAGTAACCAGGGATGCATTTGTCGAAAGCGTAGTTGTTAGCCTGTTAGCAACTTGAGTAGTTGCCAATGGGAGATGGAGCTAATGTAGTAAGCAACTATGGTTTCGAGAAATGTACCCCAGACTGGAAGTTCTTCTAGCCGTAAGTTACGGGATGATATGAATGTGAACATACTTGTGCTCTCATTAACCCATTGTATCGAACCGTTGGTCAAAAATCGTGATACGAACCGAATCGTGAGTTGAGTGTATCGTTACAGCCCTAGTGTTCATATGTCTATGTGCAGGTGACAGAGAAATATCCTTATCTTAGCCTAAGTCTAAGCAATAGGTATTAACAGAACAGTGCTTCACAGTAAAGGGTTGTATGGGGCAGCAGTTTAGTTTCACTTCCCGTTCCATGTGATATGAGGGATGCCTCTGCAGCATTAGGCAGATGGTGGTCAGCGTTTGCCAGTGCCCCTTGCCAGTACATCTAGCCACTACCCACAGGCCTCTACACGCTCCATGGTCTTATTCGGCATTCATCAGATGAGAAGCAGTGGCGGCCGGTCCTACAATGAGTTGAGCTCTGAGCGATACCCCCTCCTAGACCTTGGTCCTGCCGGAAAAAAGCCCCCAGTGAAAAAAGCTTATAATAGCTGACAAAAAACCCTTCTAGTAATGTTATTATTACAACAGTGTGGTAATAATGTAGAAATAACGAAGTTTAAAAGATTTTTTACACGTTTATAACTGTTTAAACGTTTTAAGGCGATTTTCGTGATGTTGTTTGGGGGCATGGTTTCGCGATATGGGAGGTGGGGTTTCGTGATGGTCTAGCCCCTCTCGGGTATTGGCCTGGGCAATTTGCCAGTCGACCAGCCCCTAGGACTGCCCCTGATGAGAATACATAGTAATACTTTTCTACATGACCCCATCAACATGCTAAAGCAACAACACCACGTACACCAGGAGTATTCAATTAAAAGTTACTGACGGCCAGTTTTCCCTCCGAACAGGGGCCGAACATAAAGTAGACGGTGTCCGAGGTTAGAGTGTGAAACAAGCGGATAGCTTTCCAGACAGAACAGATATTCGCTTTTCTATTTCTCAGTAGTGTGAACACCAAAACTATTTGGTACTGCTTTAACATTCATGTGACGTAGTAGACCTGCTGATGGTGTTCAACTGTCTTTCCGTGACTTGTTTGTGTACTCCTGTAATTTAATATAATGTGATGTGATATGATGTAAAGGGAGTGATGTGATGTAATTTATAGTACTGTAATGGTACTGTAGCTTTTGTGATTATTTTGTAGTAAATTGTTTTGCTTACACTTCTGTCAAACACTTTATTGTGTAGTGTGTTGTGTTTAAATGTGCACTAGGATTAAAGTGACTTGCCTTGACTTTAGGAATGTAATATAGGCCTAATGAAATGTTGAGATGGAAAATAGAGTACTGTAAGGTTCGTTTCGTCTCTTGTCCCCAGACCAAAGCTGTGGCCTTTGCCGTGAAGACCAATGTCGCCTACTGTGGTGCCCTGGATGAGGATGTTCCTGTGCCTGGCACTGCCATCTCTTTTGATGCCAAGGACTTCCTGCACATAAAAGAGGTACTGTCGGCCCTGGGTTCACCACAGGGTTACATTTCTCGAAACCATAGTTGCTAACTGTGTTAGCTGCGTTGTTGTTTGCCATGCAATTTCCCATTGTCAACTGCTCAAGTTGCTAACTGGTTAGCTACTACGCTTTTGAGACACGCACTCTAGACTGGTGAACAGGATTTCCAGATGAGACTGATGATTTTCAGTCCAAAACAGTTCAAAACCCACATGGAGGCAATAAATCCAGCCCAATTTGAACTAAATTATATTGACCTCTATGGCCATTCTGTGGCCTTTTTTACACACAGACCATCATCCTAAGCAGCCCAGTCTTGCAAAGCTGCTGGTGGACGACCCATAAGCATAACTTATTCATTTATAGATTAAAACTTAAATAAATAATTAATAAAATAAATAAATAAATAAATTATTAGATACTCAAAGGCTGACTAGGGTTTTTTTGTTAACAGAAGTCTACATTGACTCTACATTGATTGAAAACTTCAAGATTGACTAGAAATTTGTGGCAAATCTCCTAATTTATTATGCAAAAACATTATATGAAATAGAGTATAAGAATTAGATATAGTGCTTGTTATCTTTTTGTCAGTCGATCATCACAGCCGGTTCTCTGATAATTTCTAAGGTCTTCTGAATGAATTTTGTGCATCATGTTCATCTTTATTTATTTTGTCATCAGGCACCATCCAATCAGAAACAGATACAGTATTCTGTAACTATGCTTAAAAAAGTACAACATTCTAAAACAAAACAACTTTTTACTTACTTAATAAGCCATGTTTAATGGTTTTAAATAACAATAAATATGATAGGCTGTGCAATTAATTTTCTTTAACTTAGTCTACCTGTAAGATGATACTCACCTAAATATATGTTGATCATATCCTGTGTTTTACTGTGTTGGGTTAAGGTGACATCCCAAAGTTCCAATGTTGGTATGCTCTTCCCACATTAGCCGAGATTAAATAGAAGACAAAATATGATTTGAAATTATGTGACTGTAGAAATGTGAACGAATGAATATTAAGAGAAAAAATGTTCCAGATTTCCATTTCTGTGGTCAACACATTGGCTGTGGTTGTTGGACTCCAGTGGTGATACACGTGAGCAAATGATCTTGAGTGGATTCCAATCTGCGGACTTTCCATCCTTCCTTGCTCACTTGCCTGCTTGTGACCTCATGATGATGTCACTGACGACAGAAAATTAATTCAATATCTTGCGAAATCACTTTTCTAATGTCATTTTCTCATTTGGGATGGTGAATGAAAAACAGTCCCACAAAAGTTGTTGTGGCTAGGCTGACAGCTGGGAAACTTTGTTGTTTTCTCCACGAAGGAGGGGCCACGAGACGGGGCCAGGCCACAAGCACAAGTGGAGGACGGGCGTGTGCATATTGGAATGCACCTCTTGCCTCTCTGCTGAGGCAAGAACTCCCTGTCAGCTAATCAGCATTAAACATTATTGACCTCCTAGCTGAATTAGCATCTCTGCTGCTTACTGCTCAGCTCTTGTGTTAGCTGAATTGGTGCCTTTGCTTTTTCCTGATGCTAGCTGAATTAGCATTTCCATTGAGTGTTGTGCTTCAGTTGGCAGAATTAATGCATTTGGTTCATTTTAGTAATTTGTCAGCTAAATAGGCTCCAATTAGCCTGGGAACTCCCATACTGCCTTTAGTTCTACACAATCGTTTCGATCTGAAAGACAGTCTGGCGAGGATGACTCATAACTGCCAAGATTATGGGCCCTGTGTCATAATGGCCAAGCATTCCGACCTTTACAGTTTCTCTGCCCAATCAGAGAGCAGGGCAGTGTGTCATAATAGCCAAGTATTCCGGCCCCTTCGCAATTTACAATAGGCAACTCCCCAGACCTAATCTCACTTGTGATTAGGTCTGGTGTTAACCAGGCAAGGCTCCAATCAGTAAAGTGCATATACTATACCTGCAGTGTATACCTAGTTGGTTTAGTTATCTCTATAATGTGTTTCTTAGCTGAGTTAGTGTATTTGTTAAAGTCCTGCACTAGGCCAGTTAGGATCTCTGTTCAGTGTTCAGTTTAGTGCCTGTGTTAGCTGAGCTGCCCCCGCTGCCCACTGACTGTGTTAGCACAATTACCATGTGTGTGCTCTGCACAGTGGGAATGACTGGATTAGTGTTGTCTCAGCATTGTTATTAGCTATGAAAAGCGATAACTCGTGTTATTTTTAAAAAAAGGGGGTACATTCCCACATCAAAGAGCATTACTTACAGTTCTGCAACACATGGGTTTATTGGGTCACCATATGAATGCAATAATCAAGAACATTGTCAAACGACAATTTCATACATTAGGTTAGAGCAGGGATGTCAAACTCAGGCCCGGGGGCCAAATCTGGCCCGCGGAGACGTTTTATTCGGCCCGCGAGATCATTTCAAATCTGTATTACAGTTGGCCCACATGCACCATTAATGTATAGTGTAACAAGACTTGAACATGAAGTATGATGTCACCGGATGTGCAGACACATTTGAACTACCATACATGATGGGAAAGAGTGTGTGTGAAATGTAACTATGAGTATGAAGCGCATGTATGCACAATTTTAGTCAATTTTTTAAAATAAATGTCGAGTTCGGCCCGTGACTTCGTTCAAGATTCTTATTTTGGCACCTCAGTCAATTAGAGTTTGACACCCCTGGGTTAGAGGAACAGACTGAGAAATACATCACATTATGTTTGGTAGCAGGTCATTAGATATCTCCTTGACACCAAAAGGCACTGCAACTCAAATGAACAGGTCATTGGTCATTGTGCTTCCTCAAGCTTTGGAATCTCCTACTGTATGTCTGTTGTCTGCAATGTCTGTTTATATTTATATTTTATATATATTTATATATATTTTATTTTATATATATTTTATATATATATATTATATATATTTATATTTTATATATTTAATGTATGTTTAATTTATATATGACTGAGCATACAGACCCCTGCCCAGCAAATATCTTAACGCTCCTCCCAAGCAAAGAGATTTCAGCAATGAATTAACAACCAAATTGATATACTGACCCCCTTTTCCATTTTAACCCATTTGCAGAAGTACAACAATGACTGGTGGATCGGGCGGCTAGTGAAGGAGGGCTGTGAGATCGGCTTCATCCCCAGCCCTCTGAAGCTGGAGAACATCCGCGCCCAGCTGGAACAGAAAAAGAGCCGCATGCAAGGGTAAGAGCCTGCCACCAGAGGAAGGATGTCGTGTGAAGGGAATGATACGCATGGCAACATCCTTGGCTAGCTAATATTCTGATGGCATTATTGAACAAGTTTTAAGATGCTAATCCAAGTTATTTTGGTGAAAGTGTTATTATAGTGATAAACTGTCCAAACAACATATTAAAGTAGGCTACTGTCAGGGCTCTGAATTAACTTTTTTCATCACCAGCCAGCCAAAATGCTTTGTAGATGTTAATCTTATTAGCCAAACACACACTCACTAATTAATGGGTCAAAGTGGCTAGCAAGTCTTTTCTACCAGCCAATCTGAAAATTGACCAGCATTTGTCTGGTTGGCTGGTATTAATTCAGAGCCCTGCTGTTGCCTAGAAACATTGCTCAAAACATTGCTGTATGTATCATCACCTTCATACATATGTAGTAGATATAACATAAAATAACTACAGTACTACATAAGTAATAGGCCTATATAATAGAGCTAAGCAAGAACTGTAGCTTTGTGGTGTGCATCGTTCACTAGCGGAAGTTCCAGTAGTAGAATTATTCTGCTTTATTATTCGTTGAAAAAGCGTAACCACCATAGTACTACACGACTACAACATCATACAGAGTCTATGGCATAGCCTATAATACGCCTTGGCCATTGCCATTGCATGTAGCAACAAACTTGTTACAGTGGTCATGTTTGAACACATTTTTAAAATGTCAGTCAGCCTGTCAGGGCATTTACCGAACTTCAAGCAATGGTTCCCAGGGGAATGTTGTGAGTGTGGTGTAAGAAGAACTTCGAATATGTTAAGAGATGATGCCGAGTTAGACTGTTTACTCTGGGGCAGTTATTAATAGTTACACAATCCATCTACACACTTCCAAAGTTCTCAGTGACTCATTGTGACTTACAGTAAACGAAAATTGTTGATACTACCGGGGAACAGTGCAGCTATTTTTTGACCAATTTGCTATTTTGAGATTTTTTACTACGGTACTGTAAAAATAGCAACATCTTCAACCTATCTCTTCGCCCTGTTCAGTAACATGGTGAATCATTTTGATTAAAAGGAAAAGAAAACACACACATATATATATACAGTATATATAGAGAGGGGGTAGTTATATAGCCAGAGAGACTTGATACTTGAGACTTGACATAATACTCCTAGAATCTCTGATATAGCTTTGTTCTTCAGCTTGGTGCCGTCATCATCTTTTGACATCCCCAAAGTTCGTTACGTTAAACCAGAGATGCAATCAGGCACTTCCAGAACTCAAAACAGGGAGTTTTCCATCAGAATGCCAGTGTGTCATGCACTGTACCTTCTTGGTACATTGCGTTTTTTAAAAGAAGAACAGCGAGCCTCGAGAATAGCTGTTCTCTGGGAGAACACAGAGGTCGGAGGTCAGAGAGAGCTGCACCCGAACGATAGTGATGGAGAGAGGCTCCCAAGAGGAGGAAAGAGGTAAAGTAGAGTTTAGCTAGAACAGATCATTCTCAAAGTGTTCCCACAAAAAGGTCAAAATAGGAATTTGGGTGAAGGGCTGTGTTTCAAAATCTTACCTTTCATGCCGCATCATAGTACATCAAATATAGGCATCACTGCGTTTTTTTCAAATGCTGGTAGGCTATGTGACAGTGAAGATCAGGTAATTATCTAGTTTTCTAATATCAAACTCCCAATATAGGGGCAATGGGAAATAGGCATCCCAGATGTAGGCTAAGGGACCAGATAGTCTGACAAAGCAGGGAAAAGGGGCAAGTTAAAGTGGTAGTTCGCTATTTTAGACATTAAGCCCTGTTTGTGTGACATCTGGGGTGAAGTAGAGATGTTCTCATCACAATTTTGACATTTGGTGCTGAACGGAGCATTTGGGTATCCAAGACTGCAGCCCCCCCACCTTTACATTGACTCCAATAGAGCACTCAAGCAATCGATTATAAAATGGCATTAAACTTTTGTTTGAGAAGACATGGAACTCACCGTGTGGTCAGTGGTAGACAGCGATAAATTGACCCGAAAATTGCAGCGAAATATGCCTTCTAACTGTTGTTTAGCATTTGGCGGACCTATTTTTCCCCAGACGCCGTTGAATAGCAGTAGACATCCAGCCAGTAGGTAGCGATAGCGTGTTGTTTATGTAGACATCAAGGAGCGAGGTAGAACGGCTATCTGAGCGGGACTGGCAACAAAAACTACAGCTTGCATACAAACCATAGATAGTAACGTAAACAAACGCACCCCCATTTCCGGTCGCGCGGAGTAATACTAGTCAAACCAATACAATCAATGAAGACGGACAATAATGAATATATCTTCTCTGGAAGCGTATTTCGCGGTGATTTTCGAGCCAACGTATCGCTGCCCACCTCTGACCACTCGGTGAGTTTCATGTCTCTGCAAACGAAAGTTTAATGCCATTTTATGATCGATTGCTTGAGTGCTTCATTGGAGTCAATGTAAAGGTGGGGGGGCTGCAGTCTTGAATACCCATATGCTCCGTTCAGCACCAAATGTCAAAATTGTGATGAGAACATCTCTACTTCACCCCAGAAGTCACACAAACAAGGCTTAATGTCTAAAATAGCGAACTACCACTTTAAGGCCATTTGGACCGTGACAAAATGATACACTGATCAATCGTAGGCCTAACTGTGCTGTCACTCTCTCCACTACTTTACGCTCGTGTCGCAACATTGTTGCAAATGTCAATGGATTTAGAATGTTGTTCACGTGCCTAAGCACTTGCAACAATGTTTAGATGATCGGAAGAGTGTTGTTTTTAAACAGAGCTCTCTTTTAAATGTGGGCTTAGAGTCTGAAAGAAAAACACTGGCTGCGAAGGACAAGGCAGAAAAAGAGCAGGGACATCAGAGGCTCGGAATGACAATTAAAAAAAATGTCGGAATGGCGGTGTGTCGGAATGGCGGTGTGTCGTAGTGGCGTTGTGTCGGAATGGCAATTGTCCCCCACTGAGGACCACTGAGGAGACACTCACTGTGCACAACATACAATCTTACTCTGTGCAGACAATGTTACATAGGGGCTCATCTGTACCGAGTGAAGTCAAAATCTAAAAGAGAAGGGAAGAGCAGAGGCACTCTGAGATTTGGGGAAAATATAAATATACACACAATTGGACTTGGGCGTTGTGGCCATATTGACCTTCGTGAAGCCATGGTCTTGTACAGCATCATGTTTACTGTAGCCACAGTGTAGCTAAAGCTATAAAGACTACTGTATTGTCCAAGGTGTAGTTCAGCGCCTTAAGAAATCGATATCGAACAGTATCACCACGGAGGCTGTGATTTACACCCCTACTTCACAAGGAGGTGCGTTACAGGTAGGCCAGATTCACACAAGAGCGTGGCGGAACGGCAGCCAGACGACTGAGGTCTTTCTGCGTAGTTGCGGCCAGTGTGTTCTACTCGGCTTTTCACACAGACAGCATCGGTGTGCGCGGCCAGTCCTGTTCAAAATCCCCCCACAGCCGAAGCTTGTTCGCTACTTTGCCATTCATTTCAACGGTACACCACCGGCTTAGCCTGGGAACTCCCATACTGCCTTTAGTTCTACACAATCGTTTCGATCTGAAAGACAGTATGGCGAGGATGACTCATAACGTACAAGATCATGGGATCTGTGTCATAATGGCCAAGCATTCCAAGTTTCTCTGCCCAATCAGAGAGCAGGGCAGTGTGTCATAATAGCCAAGTATTCCGGCCCCATATGGAATTTACAATAGGCAACTCCCCAGACCTAATCTCACTTGTGATTAGGTCTGGTGTTAACCAGGCAACCACCGGCTACTGCTGTCCAAAATCTGCTAGAGTTCTATTTTCCAAATGCAGCGCGGAGCGGAGCCGTCTCCCGCATCACTACTGCCCAACTGTCGCGTGTTGGTGTGGAAGGACAGATCTCTTGAATGTATTTTCGCCACTGCCGGTAAATATCACCTTCCGTCCCGCCCCGCTTCCCCGCTCTGCTGTGAATTGGGCCTTACAGGATGTTTTCATAGCAGGAGACACTGGAATAAAAAGTGTGATTGGTCAAATCACAATTGCATGCAGGGCCGTAACTAGACATTTTCAAATACCGGGATCAAATACTGCGTGCTGTACTGCATACTGTACATTCAGAAAGCTCCAAACACTTCAGTCAAACTCTTAAATTTGTTTTCATTAATCACTGCCTTGAGGATAAATGGGGGTGGCGTATACAGACTGAATTTATCATTGTTCATCATATATCGATTTTCATCATCGATACATTTTATATTATTGAAAAAATACAGAGGACATGACCTCTGTGTCCTCAATGGTAGTAATGGCCGTGATTGTATGGTAACAAGAGAAAGCATTAGGAGAATGGGGAATGAGTTAATGCTGGTCAGTATGTTCTGTGTACACTTCCCAGTGACCTTGAAACAGAATCTCGAACAATTTACATTGAAACATTGGAACATAAGAAAAAAAGTCTCCTTGTGGCTGTCTGTGAAAAATTATGTCAAATTATGTCAAAATGTCCTTCAATGCAAAAAATATATTGTGTTTAAAAAGTGATGTCGAGTCTGTGTAAAGCCCTACCCAAAAATATGAAGACCACACAAAGAACAGAAAATCCTTCTGAGGTTGATCTACAGTATATAAGTACAGAATCTGACAAAAAATATGAGCAGTTTAACAAGTGCACAGTTTGTTATAATATGGAGGGCCTGTTTTGAATGTTCATAGGTTAATTGCAAGTCATGAAAGTTTATCCCTCGTTGGAAAAGAAATTGTAAGACACTCTGGAAAGTAATTAGCTTCCTCTTTTTTAGATTGGTCTCACAACTGTGATTTTCACCGCGACTAACATGAGCACTTTCAACATTTACTTTCTTTTTTGCAGAGTTGTATAAAGTAAAAGTAGAAGTGCTCTTATAGATGTAATTACAACACTGGTGGTATGATATTACATGTTTTCAGCTTTGTAATATCATACTACTAGTGTTGTAATGACTTATAACATCTCTAAGAGTACCTCTACTTTATAAAACACTGTTCTTTTGAAATAACTATAACTGCCTCTAAATGACATAATGTTTGTATTGACCTGTGTATCTAAACGTGTGTATGTGTGTGTGCGTGAGTGTTGTGTGTGTGTGCGTGTGTGTGTGTGTGTGTGTGTGTGTGTGTGTGCGTGAGTGTTGTGTGTGTGTGCGTGTGTGTGTGTGTGTGTGTTCAAGTTGTCGTAGAGAGTAAGGTAACTGTAGCGGTGTGTGCTCAAGGTGTACTCATGCGCTGCATTGTGTGTGTGTGTGTGTGTGTGTGTGTACATGTGTGTGTCTCTTGTGTGTGTTTCGGTCATCCCTCCAGTAAGTCCAGTGGAAGCTCCTCCTCCAGTCTGGGAGATGTGATGTCATCAGGTGAGCCTGTTTTTCATTGGGTGGGGAGAAAAAAGTGGGGCGGGAATCAGGAAACAACAGGAAAAAGATGGAGTCGTAGGTTTTTTTTTCCTCGCTCATTGGCCAAGTTGTCCCTCTGCGCTGTCTTCTGTAAAGCTAAATCCTTCAGCATGCTCAGGGGCCTATACTACAAAGCTGGTTCAGGATAAGTTAAGTTTAAGTTAAGAGGTAAATCATCTATTAGAGGAGCCTCGAGTCCTCATTTTCGTAAGAAAAGCTCTTGTATTAGATGATTCACCTCTTAACTTAACCATAACTTATAATGAACCAGCTTATAGGCCCCCGATCTTGGGGCAGTGTTTCATGATGATGTCTGTTTGGTCAGGCTTGGACTGGTGTTTTTTTGTCTGCGTATGTCTTCATATCCCTGTATGTGTGTATTCTTGTTTTTATGTACGTACGTGTGTGTGTCTGTGTGCGTGTACTTAGTGTGTGTGTGTGTGTGTGTGTGTGTGTGTGTGTGTGTGTGTGTGTGTGTGTGTGTGTGTGTGTGTGTGTGTGTGTGTGTGTGTGTGTGTGTGTGTGTGTGTGTGTGTGTGTGTGTGTGTGTATGTACGACTGTGTGTGCGTGTGTGTTACATACCTCTGTGAAGCAGCGCACTGACTTGCTACTCTGCTTGTTTCTCCACAGGAAAACAGAAGCAGAAAGTGGTAAGTGCTCTGTGGATTCCAGACTCGCCTCTCCTGAGTACCTGAAAACTCTCTAACTACAGCTAACACACCTGGGGCCTATGCTAAGAAGCTGGTGCAGGAGTAAAGCAGGTTAAGTTACGACGTAAATCACCTAATAGAAGAGCCTGGAATCCTCATGAGTCCTCACGAGCACTCCGGGCTCCTCTATTAGATGATTTACCTCATAACTTAACCTGGTTCAGTCTTGAACCAGCTTCTTAGTATACCCCACTGGTGCACCCCCCCTCAATTCAATTCTCAAATAACTTGCTGTGTTTTCTTGGTCAGAAGTGTCAATCCTTTGTTCAGAAAGCAAAACAAAAACCCTGCCATAAAATGATATTCATCCAACCAGTTCTTAAGCAGCTGGTCAAAATGAACACTCAAGACACCTTGTAGGTCAGCTCCTCAGTGAGGTCACCAGTGAGGAGAGAACTTGACAGGGTTTTTTTGTAATCTTTCTGAATCTGGGATCGACACGTCCTCCTCTTTCAACCTCAATTTGATTACCTATGGACTAACAACACCTAACTCATAGGGAGCCCCACCTCAGTTGGGGGTCTCCTAAAATACTTTTGACCTCCACCTGGCTTATGCCCCTTTGAAATGCAACCTCACTTAGATCATGTCAGATGTTCTAACAACCCCTAACTGCCTGTGAGACTTTCAACCAACTCACCTCTTGGACTGTCTGAGGAACTCTTAACTCTTAATGTGTCTAACACTCTCTTTGATTTTTATAGTGTGTACCAACTCAAACCCCTTTAACTATACTGTATATAGTATATATAATAATATAATATCTATGTAATGATAATATAATATAATTAAAAAGCACTGTCCCACTCCAATAATCTAACCTTACGCTCCTTTCTTCTGTGCCCTTAACGGGTCTATCTTTAACTAACATGTGAACGTGTGGAGTAATGTTAGTGAATCTGTTTCCTCTGTGTTAACCAATCAACAGTCAGAATGTCAGATGTTGGGTAAGAGTGGGGTGGGGGATGGATGGGTGGATGGTTGGATGAAGTGATTCACTGTAGCACTTAGCTCTTAAATGCTCTACTGCACACTAGTGCTATTGTGCACCTGTGTTCATGCTCAAATACGAATTGAAACACATACAGTACGTTACACAATATTGCACCAACCTGCCATAATTCTGAGATCCCACACACCTTTTGTATTGTACACCTTACCGTTTGTAATGTGCATTACACCAAATACTCTACCTTACACCTGTGTTATCTGTCAGATGCAACCAGACCACTTAAATACTTTCCCCATGTGCCTGTATTCACAAAATGGAGACGACATAAATGGGCTTCAGGGTGGTGGATTTTATTTACTTAGTTGTTAAAGGTACTTTCTTGCTTTTACTGGAAAGTGAATGATAGAAAAGTCTAAACATGCTAAGCCACAGCACTTCCCATTTAAGGAGGATTTTTACTTATTCGATGGTTTGTTGTGGAGATTGTAAAGCATGCAGTTACATCTCACAACTGTCAGTGTAATTGCTTCCAAAGTAAAATGTATTTTCTAAAATGAGATATTTTTTTTTTACATAGGCCTACTTTTAAACAAGAAATGCAAAAAAATGGCAAAGAGTGATTGGATATTTGGTCCTTCACCACACCTTCTGTAAAATTAATTAATTTTACTTGTGTTCCATTGATAGAACACAATTCCTTATTTCTAATACAGCACATTTATAACCAAACTACTGTATTTAACTCTCTTTGCATTCTCATATTTTTTACACTGATCTGAGATAGTCAACTATCCAGGATTGGCAGCAAGCTTTTATACTGTATGAGACATTGACCACAGCCACATAGTTCTCATTTATATAAAGACAACCATTTGAAAATTGTGAATTGGTTTTGAGAAGAAATTTCCGTTAAAAAAAGCTATCAACAATATAGGGCAATTTTAGCGCTTCCCTCAACAGCAAAATAAAATGCTTTGTGAATACGGACACTTGGGGTATTTATCGAACACCTGCATTATCAGTTCTGATGGGCACTGAGGCAACACACAGCACTTTACTAACTGTACTTGTGAGTGACACCTGGGCTATTGGCCAGAAGATGCTTGGTTTTGAAAATGTTATTGGTTGGCATGCAGCATTTTGTGTTTTGCCTGCATTGCATTGTGGATGCTGACCTTTGAACCCTTTCAGACTGAGCATGTGGCTCCCTATGACGTGGTCCCCTCAATGCGGCCTGTGGTCCTGGTCGGACCCTCCTTAAAAGGCTATGAGGTAAGATCTTCGCGCTGTCATTGGCTCACACCAGAAGGAAATGATCTATCTGGAGCCCTTGTGATTGGTTGTGTCTTTTTTTCTTTCATGTAATTGGCTGGATGTATTCTGGAGAGCTGTCTTCAATATGGAGCTATTTTAAGTGTCACATTGTGGTGCATTTTCTGCTTGGAAAAAAATGTCTGCACTATTTTTGTTGATGTCAGTGTTTATTATCTTAGCTCGAGTCAGGGAAAGAGAGCTTGTGTATGTGTGCGTGTGTGTGTATACGCGTGTGTTTGTGTGTGTGTGTGTGTTTGTGTGTGTGTGTGTGTGTGTGTGTGTGTGTGTGTGTGTGTGTGTGTGTGTGTGTGTGTGTGTGTCTGTGTGTGTGTGTCTGTGTGTGTGTGTCTCTGTGTGTATGTGTGCATGTGTGTGTGTGTGTGTGCACGCGAGTGTGTGTGTGTGTGTGTGTGTGCATTTGTGCGTATGTGTGTGTGTGCGTGTGTATCTGTGTGTGTGTGTGCACATAAAACAGAAAGAAAGCTGCTGTTTTTTTCTCTGCCCCCCTCTCCCCCTCTCTCTCCGGCTAAGAGAGCTCACAAAAACACGGTCTTTCCCTCATCACACTGTTACCACGGCAACTAGGAGACGTCAGCATTGGAAACTAGAGCAAGGTTTGAAATTAGAAAGAGAGAGAGAGAGAGAGAGAGAGAGCAGTGGAATGGGGAAAGAGAGGGAGATTGAGAGAGAGAGAGAGAGAGAGAGAGAGAGAGAGAGAGAGAGAGAGAGAGAGAGAGAGAAAGAGAGAGAGAACAAGGAGGAGGGAGACTGAAGTAGAGAGAGAAAATGATTGAACTAGACAGAGAGAGAGAGAGAGAGAGAGAGCAAAAAGAGAGCAGCATAGAGGAAGAGTGAGCGTGAGGACCTATGAGAGGACATGGGAGTTAAAAGGGAAGGAAAGACAAAGAATGATGGGGTGACACAGGAAAGAGAAGGAACAGCAGAGGAAGGAGACGGATGGATGGATAGATAGAAGGAAAGAGGGGAAAAGAAAGAGGCAAAGAGAAATAAAAGGATGCAAGGATGCATAAAGACACTAAACGAGTTACAAAAAAAAAGAAAGAGAGAGAAGGGAAAGGGTTGATAGTATCTTTAACTGTCATAGACGTCATTATATTGTCTAACCAGCTTACATGTTTACACCAGTTAGCAGTGTACATTAGTGATGTCATCTACAGAGGCTTACCCCTCATTGATCACAATTGAGGAGAGAGAGAGAAGGGGGGGGGGTGAAGATGTTGAAAGGGGAAGGGAACCAGACAGAGGCAGATATAGGTAGAGGGGGTGGAGAGCAAGAGAAACACAGTGAAGAAAAAGAGAAGTGGGGAAAGACATGAAGAGACAAACGAGCATGGAGAGAGAGAAAGAATGGGAGAGAGACATAGAAATAGAGGAGAAGACGGTGAAGATAAACAAAGGGAAAAGGGAGACCGAAAGGGAAGGAGAAAGAAACAGAGACAAGGAGAAAATTGGAAAAAAAAGAGAGGAAGAGAGAGAATGCCAGAGGAGAGAGAAAAGGGAGAGGATAGAGAGAAGTGTGCAAAAGAAAAGGGAAAAAGGAAAAGAAAGGCTGAGGTGGAGGAAAAGAAAGAGAAGAGGGGTATCAGGAAATGAGGAAAAAAAATGAAACGGAGGGGGTATGTGAAAAGAGAAAGAGAGAGAGAGAGAGAGAGAGAGAGAGAGAGAGAGAGAGAGAGAGAGAGAGAGACTGAGGCAAAGATGTAGAGAGGGGAGAGAGAAGGCGAGAGAGGAAGAAGGAGAGAGAAGAGAGAGGGAATAAAAGAGGGAGCAAGGCAGACAAGGACCAAAGATCTGGAGAGAGAGAAGAGGGAGTACGACAGAAGCAAGGGATGTAGAGTGAGAGAAAGCGAGAGAGAGAGAGAGAGAGAGAGAGACTGAGAGAGAGAGAAGGGTCTCTAGAGCTGCCGTTGGCGTGGTGTTGTGTGTCCAGAGTCAAACGCAGCTCTGAGTAAAATTATCCAGCGTCCCTAGAGACACACTGCCCTCAGCCCTGAGGCTCCAGAACCCAGAGGAATGAATGGGAACACATACACACACACACACACACACACACACACACACACACACACACACACACACACACACACACACACACACACACACACACACACACACACACACACACACACACACACACACACACACACACTTACCCAAAGACACACACACACACAGACACGCAAGCACTTACGCACATACCCAAAGACACACGCACGCACACACGCAAGCATTTACGCACATACCCAAAGTCACACACACACAGACACGCACACACGCAAGCACTTTTGGACATACCCGAAGACACACACACGCACGCACACACGCAAGCACTTACGTACATACCCGAAGACACACACAGACACACACAAACACTTACGCATCACACACTCACATACACACACAAGTATGCAGACAAATACACTTGTGCGCGGGCCTGCACACACAGGCACGCACGCACGCACCACACACACACACACATGCACGCACGCATCACACACTTTGCATGCACAAACACTCACACACACACAATCGCTTACGTGCGCACGCACACTTACTGAAAACACAGCCAAGTATGCAGACACAAATAGTTGACATTTTATGTACTATGTTAAAATTCTGTGTGTAAATAGCTTGAAAAAACCCAGTAGTTTTGTTGGCTTGTTGGGGAGTATGTGAGTTGAGAAATGTGATATCCAAAGGTTTTGTGTTGCAAACTTAGTACTTAGTACCAAAATGATCCTGATAACGGTGTAAGTGTAAATAGTGGTTGAATTTAATATTCCATTTCACTTCTTTGCGGGCAACAACAGCTATTTTCACAAGTATTGGAACTGCTGTATTTTATTCACAAGTTGTGTGTATACAACAACTAAAGAAAAGCTTTTGTATAAATAACTGTAAACTTGTCCTTGACCTTGACCTTCACCCTTGACCTTTGCCAAAGAGAGTAGATTAGAGTTAGAGCGTGCATCCCAATACGTGTCCTTGCCTCCTCCACTTGTGCTTGTCTCCTCGTCCCGCATCCTGGCCCCTCCTCCGTGGAGAAAACGATAAAGTTTCACAGCTGTCAGCCTCGCCACAACAACTTTTGAGGGACTGTTTTTCATTCACCATCCCAATTGCAAATGAGAAAAAGACTTTACAATTGAGC
>NC_085868.1:33934420-33941920 GCF_034702125.1 Engraulis encrasicolus
GGCCATCTTATTTGCCCCTTGGCATTATTTTAATGTAATGCAGTTTCATATATCATATGACATAAAGAAATGTTAGACATTACATTACATATGCAATAGAAAAAGTTATATTTTCTAGGGGCCTAGAGAAGGTGGGGTCTGTTGTAAAGGTGGCCGCCTGCAATATAGGTCTGAAGTGGAAATCCTTGTTTGTGCTCATAGTACGGCCCTTGGAGGACTTAATAAAATTTGAAGTAGCCCTCGAATGGAAACCTTTTTCAACTGGCTCAGAAGTCGTGACACACCAACCCCCAAACAACTAGTGAAAGCTCACCTTGGAAACTCCCATTTCATATTGTCATTGTGACACAGCACACAGCACACAGCACACAGTGTATGCAAAATTTTAGCTCATTTAAAAAAAATAAACATTGAGTTTGGCCCGCAACTTTTTAATTTTAATTTAATTACATTTTGGCCCCTGTGAATTTAAGTTTGACATCCCTGGGATAGTAGCTTACAACCTTAAGTTGATTCCGTAAGGAACTCCTACTGAACCTCCTTATCTATCATCTGTGCAATGTGCATACTTCACATGACTGCCTTCTATCACCTGACCCCTTGAACATTGAACTCTATCACAGGTCATGGGACACAGTGCACACCAGTGACCTCGGTGGACCACTCCATGCACGCACACACACACACACACGCGCGCGCGGGCACGCACGGACAGACACGCACGCACACAGACTAAAGGTCAGATTAGACTTCTGCAACTGCGCTCGTCAAAAGTCGCGTGGGAGTGGCCACTAACCAACATTGTATTCATGCATCTGCGAGTTCTGCGAGGTCCGAGGTCTCGTCGCGAGCCACATTTGAAATTGCGTGATTACATTCACTACATTGTAAGCACTGCGGTCGTTATTAAGCAATGTTGCCGGTTAGCTAGGTATTTTCACACAAATTGCAAAGGCAATGCACTGGTATCATTATTTGACATACCCAGTCTGTTTTCACGAGCAGAAAATGCAAGCATGTAAAGACAGTTGATTCTGCCGATGTGTGTTTACATTCGGTGGAGGAAGCTACGGTAGTAAAACCGCAGGCATTGTGCCACGAGTGTTCAACTGATGCATTGTTTGTTACTTGTGTATTTACACACATTTACACACAAGGCATTAGCCTAATATAGTTTTTAACAGAATACAGCTCTGCTCTCGCAAACTACTGGCATTGCGCTGCCACAAGAACTAGCTTTACACACACACACACTCACACACACGGAACTCATTCTAGTTGTTCCTTTGTTATCCTGTTGCTTGTAGCCTTGTGACACAAGGCTCGACGTCATTGATGATAAAGTTTTATTCAGCACACAATTCAAAGATCTTTATTCCATTTGCAGTGAGGAAACTTTTTTTCTTTACATGAAGGTGACACAGAGGTAAGACGCCACCAGGGACAGTAAAGGACAGGAGAAACTAGTTTGACTACCCCCCTCCCATACTCCCAGGTCTCTTGCTGCCTATCACTTGACCTTTGAACTTTGTGTCTCTATCAGCAGGGTCAGAAGAGGTGGTGGCACACCACATCCTCGGTTGACCACTCCACACACACGCATGCACGCACGCGCGCGCACACACACACACACAGACACACACACACACACACACACCAGGGTGGGAAATGACCGCCAAGGACGGATACATTTCAGGGCTGACGGGTAAATCTACCTGCCACAGTGTCTGGTGGGGAAAAAAATTAAGTTCCACCCCTGACACACACACACACACACACACACACACACACACACACACACACACACACACACACACACACACACACACACACACACACACTCACACACACATGGAACTCATTCTCGTCTATCTATACCTACCTTTACCGTATCACCTAAAATTTCACCTTTGACCTCTTCCAGTGGACCACTCCACACTACAACACACACACGCGCGCACACACACACAACGACACTACTTCACAAGTCTGCAACATATTACCTGACCTTTTGAACTTTGACCTCTCCCAGCAGGGTCAGCAGCAGCGGTTGCGGCACACCAACCACAGCTCCTCCGTCGACCACTCCACCGCCAACGAGCGCCGCAACCTCATGACCTCCGACGAGAACTACCACAACGAGCGCGCTCACAAGGGCCGTGGCACCCGCCAACAGCACGGCGGAGGTGGAGGAGGAGGTGGAGGAGGAGGAGGAGGAGGAGGTGGAGGAGGTGGGGGTCGCGACCCCTACGGAATGGCCGAGCAGGGCTACCAGGACCCCTACCAGGACACGTACAAGCCGCACCGCAACCGCGGCTCGCCCGGAGGCTACAGCCAGGACTCCCGGCACCGCCTCTGAGCGTGTGTATGTGTGTGTGTGTGTGTGAAAGGGGGTTGTGGTGGAGGAGGAGTTGGATGAGGAGGAGGAGGTGGATGAGAGGACTCAAGGGGGACGGGGGTGTGGGAGGGGAGGGGTGGAGGAAGACCAAGACCTACACCTCCACCTACCACGACTGGATCTGAGCTGCAGAAAGGGAGTGTGTGTGTGTCTGTCTGTGTGTGTGTGTGTGTGTGAAGGGGGGTTGTGGTGGAGGAGGAGTTGGTAGAGGAGGAGGAGGAGGTGGATGAGAGGACTCAAGGGGGACTGGGGTGTGGGAGGGGAGGGGTGGAGGAAGACCGCCTCTGAGCGCGCGCGCGCGCGTGTGTGTGAAGGGGGGTTGTGGTGGAGGAGGAGTTGGTAGAGGAGGAGGAGGTGGATGAGAGGACTCAAGGGGGACTGGGGTGTGGGAGGGGAGGGGTGGAGGAAGACCAAGACCTACACCTCCACCTACCACGACTGGATCTGGGCTGCAGAAGGGGTGTGTGTGTGTGTGTGTGTGTGTGTGTGTGTGTGTGTGTGTGTGTGTGTGTGTGTCAAGGGGTGTTGTGGGAGAGGAGTTTAGTTGGGAGCAGTTGAATGAGAGGACTTCTGTTTGAAGGGAGGAAGGAGGGTTGGGGTGTGTGTGTGTGTGGCCGGGGGGCGTCTGAGGGGGGGTGGAGGAAGAGGGTCATATAGTTGGACGGAGGGATGTTGCAAGACCTCCACCTCCATCTAACAGGCTCTCTCCTTTCATGGAGGACGGGGCAACCGACCGTAGGGTGCGTCAGAGATGGATGGATGGATGGATGAATGTGGGGGTGGGGATGAGAGTGGCTCTACATATTGGGGTGTCTCTTCAGTTCAACGGCAAGACTGGCTTCACCACCCAAAGACCGCCACCACTCCTCTCCGCTCTGGAGGAGATCCAGGAAGAAAAGACTCCTTCCTTTCCTCCCCCCACACCCCCTGCCCCCCCCTGCAGCACTGGCCTTGGATGGGAATGCCCCCTTTCTTCTTCCTACTCCTCCTGACTGTCTAAACTAACAAACAAACAAACACACAACTAACAAACAACTAACTAACAAACTAAGAAAGCCAACACTGCGCCACAGACCATCTGGTCAGAACCGTCTCAGCTGCTGCTCTCCTCTCTCCTCCAGGGTTCAGCCAAACATCAAAGAACAGCAACCACAACAACAACAACAACAACAACAACAGCAACAGCAACAGCAACAGCGCCCTTAGCAACAGACCTGACCCCCCCACTTAAACTCCTTTGCCCGTCTGCTCCATCTGTGCAAAGCTGTTGCCACCACTCCCCTACTCAACCTAAGTTAACGACTCCCTGCTTGTTTTAAATACTTAAATTCCCTTGTTTGATCGTGTTTAGTTGCCCTGTAAGAGGCGTGTGAGGAGTGTAGAGGTTGGGTATAGTAGAGGGGCAATGTGATTTGTTTGGGGTGGGGTGGGGGGGACATATTGGTTGCACTTTCACAGCGTGAGGTCGATCTAGGCACTCTCACTGCCAGCATGCATGCTTTATCCTGGGCAAACAGCAGGGGGCGCCGAAGCAGACACAGACAGTTTGAAGCAGTGCAGTTATAGAAGATGACTGTAGAGGGCGATTGTGAGACACACCAGTCTTTTGCTCATTAGTGGCCTCTGCTGGTCACAACACACAGTGCAGGTGAACTACATAACTAACACCAGACAGGATGCCTCGTGCACAGACGTGTATGACTCATGGTTTCAGGTCTTTATCTGCGGTATCATGCACACACAGGCATGTGAACATACCATGTATTACAAAAGCTATCCACGTTTCGTTAGCAACTAGCAAGGCTGCTGCCTCATCTATTCTGAAGGCACCTACTGGTACTCTGAGAGAACCCATGAAGAGTTCTATGACCTCTACAGAGGCTTTAGAATCCCACGGCATTCTAAGAGGACACTTCAGAGCCCGTATTTGAAAATAGTCACATCATGTTGACATTGAACAGCTGCTAAACTAGCAATTAGCGTACATAAGCTAACAAGGGCAGAATGCACAGATTTGGTGCAGAGCTACATTTGTCTGCGCAACACGATGGTGGCACAGACGCTTGCCAGAAGGACAAGCTGTTGGATATTTTTGAACATTTCATGGGTCTCTGGAACTCAAATTTGAGTTATAGAGAATGCCCCGCAGTTCTAGAAGGTCCTTAGAACTACAAGCTTCTTAGAACCTACTATCTGAATTCTAAATGAATTAATCGCTACAGTTCTAGAATGATACCTAGGGCCTGTAGAAATGCTGTGAGCTCCATGACAACATGTCAGCTCCCTGCAAATCCTTTACACTTCCAGACTTTGGATCGTCTTTCCAGTCTGGATCGTCTCTGAGCTCCATTAAGAACCACCTGTGTTCTAGACTTCCTCGAACAACACACCTGTACATAGTGACAATGCCATTCTCTTTGCCTGAGCCCCTCAAGAGAGGAACTTTGGGGAGAATGAATGTGATTATGTTTCTCAGAGACACACGTGTGGTACGGTAATCAGTCCTCTGAAGAATGAGCTGAGAAGACTGGGCATGCCGTGTCTGTCTGTAAGGTGTGTGTAACAGTGGGCATGTTTACGGTAGACACAGCCGGTGTGTGTGTGTGTGTGCATGCGTGCGGCCTGTGTGTGTGTGTGTGTGTGTGTGTGTGTGTGTGTGTGTGTGTGTGTGTGTGTGTGTGCGTGTGCGTTTGCGTGTGTGTACGTGTGTACGTGTGTATGTGTGTATGATTATGGTCAGACAGTGAGTTAAACTGTGATGGCTTACGGTAATATGTGGCCCAGTAAAGAAAAGTCTTCCATCTTTCTTCATTCGTTCATCCATTGATATAGCAAAACCACAAGGCATCTGGCACTGCATTGACTCTGGCAGCCTTGATGTGGCTTTTAACTAGCCCAGCTTTGCATTTCTTGAAACCCTAGTTGCTAACTATGTTAGCTACTTTGTTGTTTGCAGTGCAATTTCCCATTGGAAACTACACAAGTTGCTATCCAGGCTAGCAATGACCCTTTCGAGAAACATAACCCAAGTTTGGCTGGGAACCGTGGTCGTGTCGCTATGAGCTGCGAGTTACGATCCGTCAAGCTGAGCTAGCAATCCTTTACAATCCTTTACAACCCACCACAGTAGCATCCCTATGGGTTAGGGTTGGGGATTGGGCTGTTTGTAGCTCATAGGGCCGCCGGTTGCTCAACCCATCTCCACAGGTCCGTCCGTTCATGCCTTGCCCCCTCACCTCCTCCCCACCCTTAGGATGATAAGCTAAGCTGGGGATGGCCATCATAGACACACATGCATAGACACAGATGCAGATACACACACACACACACACACACACACACACACACACACACACACACACACACACACACACACACACACACACACACACACACACACACACAAACACAATATGCAAGAGAATCTAGAGAGTCCTGCAGTCTTAAGCCTGTTCCGGTCAGGTCCCAGTAACTGGAGAAGAACTGAAAGAGGGTATGGCCCATATAGCTGGGGGTGGAGGTGGGAAAACACGATGGAGAAGGGAACGAGAGAAGAAGAGAGGAGAGGGGTTGAGTGGAGTGGATGATTGGAGAAGACGAGACCTGGGGTGGAGGACAGGCGAACTGAACAAAAAGGGAGTTTTTTTTAAATAAAGAAAAGAAAAAAGAAAAGACTTTGTGGAAGTCTTCAGAGCCAGTGCATACTGTATACTGTTGTCTAAGAGCATGCTCATCTGTCTCTTCTTCTGCAAGAAATCCTGCCACCACTCTACTCCACGAAATGTGGAACGTCTCGGAATCCAGCGGAAACGGGACGGAACCCTACATTTTTTAGTTTTCTGTTTCAAGCATTTTTCCCCCCTTCCTTCTTCCTTCGTCCTGCCTGGAGTCATCCGCTTCAGACAATCAGATTAAGTTCTTGTCATTCCGGTTCCGGAACTTTTGAAAGGTTCTACTACAGGTTCCATAGCGGAACTGCATTCCGCACGATAATCTCCCCATTCTCTCTTCTTCTCTTCTACTTTCTCTCCGTCATAACTGCTTCATCAAAGCTCTGCGAGAAAAAAAAATACGGAAGAACATGTGTCAATATTTATTTATTTATTTTGTGAAAGTTCAAAATGGGAAATGCAAAACTGCATGCATAATATATCATTTAATTTATGACGCTAAGTTGGGAGAGATGACAGAGAATATGAATAATGTTTTATGGGAAATCATTGTGTAAATGGATTTTAAAAAATCTAGCGATATTTAAGTTTTCTTTTACAGAAAATATGAAATAAAAAATCAATGGTCATTTTGAAATGGTTGAATGTTATGTTGTTGGTTTGCAGTTTTGACAATTTGAAATGCACATGTGCACACAGACACACACAGACACAAAGACACACACACACACAGACAGACACAGACACAAAGACACACACACACACACACACACGCACACACACATGCGCACACACACACACACACACACACACACACACACACACACACACACACACACACACACACACACACACACACACACACACTGTATTTCTCTTGCATGGCAATGACCCATGCAATCCCACCTTTAGCAAACCCAATCAACTTGCCAAAATTTAATTTCATGTTGTGCAAGCTGGCACACGAAACACACACACACACACACACACACACACACACACACACACACACACACACACACACACACACACACACACACACACACACACACACACACACACACACACACACACACACAGACAGACAGACAGACACAGACACACACACACACACTTATAAATAGTAGCCGTACAGTAAATACTAAATTGACTATCTGTCCATCATACTGCAGCAGTCACACATCCACCCATTCGTGACTGACGTCAGTCTCCTTCCCAGGGTTGCCTTCAAACGTACATGCATTGATACTACCAGCAGAGGGCAGTATGAAATTAAAAATGTCTTCTTTAGCTCCTACTGGCCTACTGGTAGTACTATCGGCTAAAACCCTCTCCTCTCCTCTGGATTCCTCTGGATTCTGGATCTGACTTTTTTTGTATTTACTGTAAAGGGGAATGTTTAATGTGATTTTAAGAACAAAGTTGCAGGTG
>NC_085868.1:33951920-33954420 GCF_034702125.1 Engraulis encrasicolus
AATAATAGAATAGCCCAGATGCGTCATTCTTATAAAGGCAAAGGGCTGTCAAATAAACAGGTTAAGCACTGCCGTCAGGTTAACTTATTCAGGCTTTATTTTTCATAAACTACTTACTTCAGTACATAAAAAAATATTTATCTATATTTATTCCAACAACTCCAACAACGTGCAGATACTGCATTAGTACTTAAAGTGTTTATGAAACGAAAACAAAGTAAAGGAATTGGACCATTTCCAGGACAGATTCTGACAGTTCTAAGCCTTGTGAATAAAATGGGATATTGTCTGGGTGATATTTTGTCCTAAAAGTCATGTTAAAACGTTCCCAAAAAGTGTTATGTTCGGTTTTTTTGGTGACATGCAAATTTTATGCAAATGATATGCGTGACATAAAAGGGGGGAGTTCACCTCATTCCACCTTGTTCAGATCAATGGCGGCTAGTACCAAACCAAAGCGCAGTGTCAAGCAGTGTGTTGCTGGAGGGCCGAACGGTGCCAGCTGCAAAAATGGCTACTTGACAGAAGGAATATCTATATGTAACGCCCAAGAGCTACATAGGAGTTACAATTAACTTCTAGTTTACAGCTTTATGTAAAGCCGGGGTGTAGTAGACTACGCCACCCTTTACCTCCCTATAACCTTGTAAGAGACAGTAAAGGGACCAAATACTGAAAAAGGTGGACAGACTCAGGTTTTTTAGAAAAGTACAAAAATGACATTCTTTATTAATAAATACATATAAAATCTGGTTCCCACGGGTATAATGGGACAAAAAGAAAATAAACAATACATCAACAAAAAGGGAAAACCCTGCACAGACGTGGGCCTGGCCAGGAGGAGACCACTGAGTAAGGGGGAGAAGCACCAGGGAGATGCTAGGGCCCTAATACACCTAATATGGTGCGAACACACGTGTCTGTTACACACTGGAATTCACACTTGTTTCCTTACACACTGGAATTCACACTTGTTACACACTCGTTTTGTTACACACTGGAATTCACACTTGTTGCACACTTGTTTTGTTACACACTGGAATTCACACTTATTTTCCACTCAGTGATCCCCACCCTTCGGTTACACACTAGGAGTCACGTAATGTCACAGCAAACTTTTTACTACTCTGTGCATAAGATAGGACCTAGCCTTTCCGTGTGGCCTCTCACACACACACGTCAGTAGGCACGCTGCGCGCCAGCAACGAGTGAGCAGGGACAGGGGAGGAGCTAACATACAAACAAAACAACACAAATGAAAAGAGAAAAAAAGAAACCACTCTAGCCTGTAGCTATTTCAGACGATAGAGGCTGCGCCACAGCAAGCTAACAGGCTAGAGGAAACAAAAGAAAATACCCTAACACACATGAGCAGCACCGGTTCACGCACACACACACACATTTGAGCAAGCACACATTCACAAACCAGAGAACAGCAGCTAGCGATGCTCAGTGGCTGTTCGGACCTAAAAGCCAGACACACTTAATGAGTACGAGTGTTCATTCATTACTAACGCACAGTACACAGAGAAATAAATACCAGCCCGAGTAGACAGTACACACATTAAGGCAACAGGGCTGTTAGTGCATCCACTTCACATGGTACTACTGTAGACACTACAGTATAAAAATACAACACTTCGTGGCAGGTAAGGGACATATCTAAACATAGGAACACATACCTTTCCTAGCCTTAGCAGCGTATCCCAGGGGTTAAGGGGTTTGGAGGTGCTTCGAGTCCAACATGGAGACGGCTGCCGGTGGGACTAGTGCCATACGCTAAAATCAACAAAGGTGCAATCACTTAACAATACTGCAAAGAGCGGAAGACCAGTCAACGCGACCCGATGGGAATATACAGACTAAATGTCACATACCTTCCCAGTTATGGCAGCGTATGCCCGAAGTTAGACTTGCAGGTGACCAGTTTCACTGCAATGGCGACCGCCAGTAAACATCAACCCGGGGCTTCATAACCAGCCTGGCAACTCTCAGTTCCCCATACGCTTGGACGATAAAAAAACAAGTGCACTTAGACTTCCACTCATAAGTAAAAGAGCTTTACACTCGCAACATAGCAGAAACATACCTGAAGCGAAGACAGCCCCTTCAAACGTCAACACCACCACCGAGCGTGCTAAGCGGGTCCTGTGCTACTACAAGGACCCCAAGTAACTTTATAGGTGTCCCAGCTATGCCGCTTAGGCAGCCTAATCAGTGCCCATCCCAAAACCCAGTTAGTGCCGTTGATGGACAAAAAAACAAGAGCTAGCAAGTGCAATGGCCCACAGGCTACATTTGCACAAGTTCCCTTCTGTGAAGAATGATGGAACTGTGGCCAACTGTGGAGAAGGCTAAAACAAGGGCTCTGTGGATCCAATTCGTACGCAGGCACCGGTGTGGCAGCTTTTGTGATATGCACCGGATTCTCTTCCGCCCTGTAGGCTATCTGCTTGTAGGATAGACTGAGTAAAGTTAAGTATATAGGGTACAGTTGGAC
>NC_085868.1:33959420-33961920 GCF_034702125.1 Engraulis encrasicolus
TATCAATTTTGACAGAAATGTAAGAAATTTCAAAGGGTGTACAAACTTTTTCCTGGGACTGTATATTTTAATCTTGCCATGCCATCCTGTCCTTTTCACTTACCCTGTTGTGAAGTGCCTGTGACGTTACGTCGAATGGAAAGCAGTGCACTTGGCACTTGGACTGTCACACCGATATGTGCCTAGACTTGATGAAGCAGTCAAAGCTCACGTTTGGCAACCTGCAAGCCAGACAGAGTAGGGTGGAAAGACAATGTCTACGATTACATGACGGGTTTAATTCCAAATGAATACCGGTAATTCAGAATTAAATTGTTCCGGCGAGTTCACTTTGATCTTTCATTTAATTTCGAATTGTGAAGTGTTTTCACATGACATTTTCAAAGTGGAATTAAGCTTTATTCAGACTGAGTGAGTTCATTCTGAATTAAATGTCTCATGTAAACGTAGTGAGTGCCGCATATCACTTGAGTAATGGAAGCTTTTGAAAGCCAAAGTGAAAGCCCACCTGGGAAACTGTAATTCTGACACAGCACTTCACAGCACACAAGTGCACACTGCACTCAAGGAAATTGCATTTATGCCTCACCCATGCAAGGGGGCAGCCCCCAATGGTGCCCCAAGGGAGCAGTGCAGCCGGACGGTACCATGCTGTGGGTACTTCAGTCATGGAGGAGGATGGGGAGAGCACTGGTTAATAACTCCCCCCACCAACGTGGTGGGTAGGGAGTCAAACCCTCATCCTATGGGCTACAAGTCTGACGCACTAACCGATGACTGCCCACCGCTTACATAATTGGCTATGGACCATGTGTACGCCAAACGACACCATTTGTGACGTCCATTAAAAATGGCCATGGCCGGGCAATCATAAACTACACATCCCCTATGAGAAATTGAGGAGATGCTCCACGGACTACAACTCATTTGAGATATAGTCTGGTGATAGGCAGGCTGCAGTTGCCACATTTTTTGTTTGGAGGTAGCCATTAGCTGTTCAAGGTCGTATAACCAAAGAACGTAGATTGGATAAGAACCATCACTCAATGGAAAATCCATTGGCCACGGTGTATTATGGGGGCATAACTTAAGGATACGGGGCGGAATTCTCCCACCCGCGCAAGCCAAAAAAGCGTGCAACAGCACCTCCAAGCTGACTCAAGTCAGTGATTAAGCGGGGCTTACGCGGGATATGACCAGTTGCGCACTTTGGGTGGGGCCAGGTCAAAATCAGGGTGTTTCTCATGTAAATCGATCCTCAGCGTATTCTCCCGTCCACTTGCGCACCTTTTCCTTTATGCGCATCGAAGGGCTGTAGTAAGGTCAAGCGCCACTCTGAGGTAAAATGTAATATTGCATTTGATGCTCGCTTGGCATTTTGAGCATCTTACACGGTATGTTCCTCACCGTCAGCGTGGGTCCAAAATCGAAATTCATTCACTGTTCCACATATTAACTGTGACAAAATATGACCAGCTGCCCAGAGCATGTTCTCATATCGAAGAACTTCCAAACAAAAGCAATTCATTAATTAATCAGTTTGAGGATCATCATTTTGCTCACGGACGGTAACCAAAACCAAAAACACCACGTTGTACCATGTGCAAATTGACAAGGCACGTCTGACTGAAGACTGACGTTCCAGTCGTCCAAACAGCCACCCAAAGTATGCCTATTCAAAAAGAACCTTCACCATTTTTTACTATGTTGTAGCCACGCCAGGTAAAGGGTTTTTATTGCAACTCCTAACCTTTTGCGATTTATTGGAACTCGTGCATATATGATGAAGCCTATTAAACTGTCTGAACTGATGCCCGACATACAGAGCCACGACCTACTGAGGTAGGCTACAGGTTGTCCTATTTTGTACGACACAAAATATTTCCTGAATGTCATTATAGCTAAACGTAAAAAGGTAGGCCTACATATCAGAGCATGTCTTTCGCATCAGCTG
This sequence comes from Engraulis encrasicolus, assembly GCF_034702125.1. Classification (NCBI taxonomy): domain Eukaryota; kingdom Metazoa; phylum Chordata; class Actinopteri; order Clupeiformes; family Engraulidae; genus Engraulis; species Engraulis encrasicolus. The sequence continues at coordinate 33,961,375 of NC_085868.1, forward strand.
TGTGTTTAAATCCTGGCTTGCCGTTGCATGCCCATTAATGCCCAATTAATTCCCATGTCTGCGACAGAATATAAAGTCTCCGTTTTTTTCATGACGATCGATTTCCTTGTTCATTCTTCAGCATGCATGTAAGTGTCATATGCTGACGGACAGCTGAGATCCACATATTTCCAATGATATTAATGTCACGTTACTGTACAGAGAAGCGGAGAAGCGCTTTTTAAAAGTCAGCAAATACAATGTGGCTGTTACTGTGGAAATTCAGAGGCAATGATCAGCTTTTTAAATCAGTTTTTAATTTCCGGACTTGTCTAGACAACACACCAAACTCCATTTTTAACCAAACGTTTTATCATGTTTATTATTTCTATCAACCTGTTGCGCACCAAAACGCTCAGCTGAGTTCCCGCCAAAGGTACACATTGCGTTTCCATCTCATTATCTCACCTACACTACTCGCCTTGTGTTTGTGACAATGCACTGAGGTTAGATTTTGAGATGCTTTTGCACGAGGACTTTTGGCACGTGGTTAACTCCTCTACTCTG
>NC_085868.1:33964420-33976920 GCF_034702125.1 Engraulis encrasicolus
TTTGCATAATCCACACAGTTGCAGTCCTCGCACGACCAGTTTATGTACACACACGTACACACACATACACACACACCTCTACCCCAGTTATCTTGACCATATGACTTCCTTTGCACTGTCACGTGGTTCCGATTCTCTCTATCTCATCTCCAGACAAGTAAGATGCACACTAGCACACACACACACACACACACACACACACACACACACACACACACACACACACAGACACACACACACACACACACACACACACACACACACACACACACACACACACACACACACACACACACACACACACACACACACTCACACGCAAACAGACACACACACACACACACACACACACACACACACACACACACACACACACACACACACACACACACACACACACACACACACACACACACACACACACACACACACACACACACACAGCCCTTGACAAGTGGGATGTGCACACACAGGCCCACAGACAGCCCGGAGGGAAGGGTGATATCATCATTATGGACAACATCAAATGCTTCACACACAGACACACACATCCAACATGCTGTGTGTGTTTATGTGTGTTTGTGTGTGTGTGTGTGTGTGTGTGTACCTATTGTGTGTATGTGTCCGTGTGTGTGTGTGTGTGTGTGTGTGTGTGTGTGTGTGTGTGTGTGTGTGTGTGTGTGTGTGTGTGTGTGTGTGTGTGTGTGTGTGTGTGTGTGTGTGTGTGTGTGTGTGTGTGCACGCACATGTGTTTGTTTGTGTGTGTGCGTACCTACTGTGTGTGTGTGTGTGCATGTGTGTGTGCGTGCATGTGTGTGTGTGCGTACCTACTGTGTGTGTGTGTGTGTGTGTGTGTGTGTGTGTGTGTGTGTGTGTGTGTGTGTGTTTGATGGTTACCTAAGGAAGTCATCTTGTTTACATAGCACAGGTTACACCATCGGAGGAGATCAGGGTGTTCTGGAGACACTATGCTATCTAACCTCGGCTACGCGGTGCTGCTGATTTCTCTCTATTAGATCCATAGGGCCAGGGCCGCTGACAGCTTTGCTGGGCTCAGGAGAAAGTCAACTGAAAGGGCCCCCTATTCAACACATTCAATGTAATTGGGATCCAATTTTGGGCCCCCTATCTACCTGGGCCCAGGACAGCGTACCCATTTGTCCAGTCAGAGTAAAATCTATCTAACTTCCTGGCAATCACAATTTTCTGCAAAGCTCTGCTTTTTTGTGTTCTGCACGTTTTCTTTTCATTTTGACAATACAAACAGTAATCAGCGTCCTGCTGATAATGAAATGATACACCATGCACTGTTAAGCATTGCAAGCCAGTTATACGTAAAAAGGTTATTTGCCCTGCTGTCCTTAAGTTTCAAAGTGAACTCAACAAAGGTTTCTCAAGTTGAGTTAACTTACAAGCTGAAGGCAGCAGGGCATCTTATTTTTTTGTGTTTAACTGGCTGCAATGCTTTGCAGTATGCCAATAGTCCCACAATAAACTGAAAATAATTATATAATATACGTATAATACATAATAAAATAAACCTTAAATAAAAATGGAAAGAAGGGGATGTTAATCAAGCCTGTCTGTCTCTTTCAAAATAATATCTTGAATGGATTGCAAAATACATGCCCCCCCCCATCGCTCATATTTTGATGAAAGTGCATGTCTAGTGTAAATGCCTAGCTGGCAACCTGCCTGGCATGGCGTCAAACAGTCCCGAAGTGCTGGAGACAGTACCAATCTATTTGCAGAAGTGGTTTTCCCCCGACAGACAACTGGGGCGGCCTGAGGGCAGTTCATACACAGGGAAATGAGTCATCCATCCATCCAGCTACAGCAATTTACAAAGATGATTCATCGGCCTCAAAAATGCAGCATGGTGTTTTTGTTTTGTCCTCTTCAGGTGAGAAAGTAGAGGGATAATAGAATAGAACATAATAGAATAGAATAGAATAGAATAGAATAGAATAGAATAGAATATAATAGAGAATAGAATAGAGTAGAATAGAATAGAGCAGAATAGAATAGAATAGAGAATAGAACAGAACAGAATAGAATAGAACAGAACAGAACAGAACAGAATAGAATAGAATAGAATAGAATAGAATAGAATAACTATAGCCTACAGATACACAATGGCATATACACAAGTAAGTACAGTGGAGTTAGATGAAGGTAGTAATACAAGCCATTTACTATGTCATAACAAAGTCATACTCAAATACAGTCATTGGCTGCTGTAGTCATATTGGTAATAAACCATAACCACAGAAGGGTCTTGGTAGCACTTCTCCTAGTAGCCGTTCTCTCTGCGTTTATTTTTCTCTGTCTGTCTCCAACGCACCCACGCACGTACGCACGAGCACACGCACGCACGCACGCGCACACACACACACACATACACTCTTAGGGAGCTCCTGGTCTGAGGAATGTCCCTCTGAACTAAAAATAAAATGCTGCTGCAAGACCAGAGGATGTGTTGCTAAGAGACAGAGAGACAGTGTCAAACCAAGCACACACACACACACACACACACACACACACACACACACACACACACACACACACACACACACACACACACACACACACACACACACACACACACACACACACACACACACACACACACACACACACACACACACACACACAGGGCCGCTGACAGCTTTGGCTGGGCCCGAAATCTTCTGAAAGGGCCCCCCAACCCACATACAATGTAATGACGACACAATACTCCCCCTGAGCGCATGACAACTGTACTGTGTGTGTGTGTGTGTGTGTGTGTGTGTGTGTGTGTGTGTGTGTGTGTGTGTGTGTGTGTGTGTGTGTGTGTGTGTGTGTGTGTGTGTGTGTGTGTGTGTGTGTGTGTGTGTGTGTGTGTGTGTGTGTGTGTGTGTGTGTGTGTGTGTGTGCGTGAGAGAGAGGGGGAATCTGTGTGTGGGGGGGGTATGTATGTGTGTGTGTTTGTGTGTTTGTGAGAGAGAGAGGGGGGAATCTGTGTGTGTGTGTGTGTGTGTGTGTGTGTGTGTGTGTGTGTGTGTGTGTGTGTGTGTGTGTGTGTTGTGTGTGTGTGTTGTGTGTGTGTGTGTGTGTGTGTGTGTGTGTGTAGAGAGAGAGAGAGAGAGAGAGAGAGAGAGAGAGAGAGAGAGAGAGTGAAAGAGAGAGAGAGAGAGAGAGAGAGGCTGTATGAGTGTGTGTGTGTGTGTGTGTGTGTGTGTGTGTGTGTGTGTGTGTGTGTGTGTGTGTGTGTGTGTGTGTGTGTGTATGTATGTGTGTATGAGAGAGAGAGAGAGAGAGAGAGAGAGAGAGAGAGAGAGAGAGAGAGAGAGAGAGAGAGAGAGAGAGAGAGAGAGAGAGAGAGAGAGGGGATCTGTATGTATGTATGTATGTGGGGGCGGGGTTGAAGGGTAGTATATCTGTGAAGTGGGACACATGCAAATGACCTCCCAATTCTTTTGTGTGTTTGCCTTTGGCATACTGATGGCTGAGCTGTGTGTGTGTGTGTGTGTGTGTGTGTGTGTGTGTGTGTGTGTGTGTGTGTGTGTGTGTGTGTGTGTGTGTGTGTGTGTGTGTGTGTGTGTGTGTGTGTGTGTGTGTGTGTGTGTGTGTGTGTGTGTGTGTGTGTGTGTGTGTTGGGTGTGGTGCATGAGTTTTCACACAGGTGACAATAGGGCTTCTGTGTGCATCAGCAGATGATTCAGAATTGGTGTGTGGAGGGGGTGGGGGTGTGAAGGTGGCTGGGAGAGAGGGGCGTGTGTGTGAGGGTGTGGTTCTGAAACAGCCCCTCTGCCCTTATCACCAACACATACACACACACGCACACAAACACACACACACACAGGCACAGACACACACAGACACACACACAGACACACACACACACACACACACACACACACACACACACACACACACACACACACACACACACACACACACACACACACACACACACACACACACACACACACACACACACACACACACACACACACACACACAGTCTTTCTATGCCACATACAGTTGACTCCCTGCCATTTGTTTTAACAATTGACAGAAATTGTGCATGTCAGGCAACCACATAGTTAAAATACTTTGATACGTTTAATCTAGACAAATCTCACAAACTCACTGCCTCATTCCTGTCTTATACGGTAGTTTGTTGTAGTATCAAGTCAAGTCAGCTTTGATTGTCACTTTCTTCATATGCACAAGTCAAACAAGGAAAATGAAATTACGTTTTCGTCTTCCAGTCATATTTCTTTATATCTTTGCACGGGTGAGGCATGAATGCAATTTCGCCGTGTGCAGTGTGCAATTGTGTGCTGTGAAGTGCTGCGTCAAAATGACAATGGGCATTGGAGTTTCCCAGTTGCGCTTTCACTTTCACTTTCATTTCCATGGTAAATATGGGGCAACTATAATGCGCATGTCAAACGTTCGTGCAGGCCATTTACATTCATTGGAGTTCCGAATTCAATTTAAAACCCATATTATGCTTAGAGGTGGAACGTAAGTAAGTATTTTTACTCTGTTACTGTACTTAAGTAGTTTTTTCTGGAATTTGTACTTACTTGAATAAAAATAAAAATGCAGACTTTTACTTTTACTCAATTACATTTTTTGACTATTACTTGTACTTTCTACTCCTTACATTTCTAGAAGAAGACTTTGTTACTAGTTGCATTTATCCTAGGTTTTCCTGTTGTGTTTCGTGGATATTTGAGTAGCCTCAGCTGCGGGCAGGGAGACGGGATCAAGCCCCTCGTCCAAACTGACACCCAGACAGAAAAGACATTTTAATAATAATGATAATACATTTTATTTTTGAGCGCCTTTCAAAATCCCCAAGGACACTTTACAATCAAAACAAATACATAACAAAGTACAACAAAGCTTCAGTGAATTAACAATAGGAGAGTAATTAAAATGCAAAAATAAAATAGAAATAAAAGTACAATAAAAATAAATGTTTTAAAATAAGAAAAAGAATGCATTTGAAAATAAAATAAAAATGGGGGAAAAAATAATAATATGTAAAATAAAAAATAAACTGATAATTAAAATAAAGTGGAAGTGCCTGTCAGTGAAGTTGAAAAGCAGAAGTGAAAAGGTGTGTCTTCAGCTTAGATTTAAAAGTAGACAGTGTAGAACACTGACGAAGTGACAGTGGGAGAGAATTCCAAAGTTTGGGGCCAACAACACTAAATGCCCTGTCGCCCATGGTGCGCAGGTGTGTGGAGGGAACTGTAAGGAGGAGTGAGTCAGTGGAGCGTAGTGTGCGGGTGGGATTGTATGGGGTGAGGAGACTTGTGATGTAGGAGGGTGCAAGGTTGTGCTGGGCCTTGTATACGAGGAGGAGAATTTTGAAATGGATATGTGAATGGATAGGAAGCCAGTGTAATTGATAGAGGATAGGGGTAATGTGATGCCAGGGTCTGGTGTGTGTAAGTAATCTAGCTGCTGAGTTTTGAATGTATTGTATTTTAAAAAACATTAACAGGACTCCATAGTCATGTTCAAATAGAACCGAAAACCGTTGCAGAAACTTTTTCCTATTGGATCAAGTAGGCAGACATGGAGAAAGACAGCCATTGTGCGAGTAGGCATACTTTTACTTTTGTACTCAAAAAGTACATTTAAAAGTTAGTACTTAGGACTTTTACTTAAAGGGACACTGTGTGAGATTTTTAGTTGTTTATTTCCAGAATTCATGCTGCCCATTCACTAATGTTACTTTTTTCATGAATACTTACCACCACCATTAAATTCTAAGTATTCATTATGACTGGAAAAATTGCACTTTTCATACATGAAAAGGGGGATCTTCTCCATGGTCCGCCATTTTGAATTTCCAAAAATAGCAATTTTTAGCTGCAAAAATGACTCTACTTGGACCATACTAGAAAATATTTGTTTATTACTTAGTAAGCTTTCATGTAAAGATCAAATTTGGCAATATGCAGCCCAGTTTCAATGAGCAGCATAGTTGCATTACCTTTTTTGACCATTTCCTGCACAGTGTCCCTTTAAATCGAGCAATCTGCGTTAGTTCTGGCAGACCACATAGTCAACGCGCCCTTTTGCCTATTGGTTGACGCGACCCAACCCATACAACTCTCCACTAATCAGCTGCGCTTTGGTTAATCAGCTGCAGCTCGCAATTGGATGCTGACATATGGCGCGCTTTATTTAAACTACCGAATTTGTTTTCCTGTCATTGCTTTTTGCTGCTTGTTTTGCTCCCACCACCTCCCCTGCTCCACCAGACTAATCATTGTCAAACAATGTCATGTTGTTGTTGTTGCTTGCTCTGTTCTAGGGGGTATTTTGCCTTTCCAGCTAAATGGAAGGCACACCACCTGAGGATGCTGCTGTTCCCTGTATTGGCTTCCATGGAGCTCATGGAGAAGCCGGGGAACTTCCTCCGAACAGAGCCATACCCCCAAACACAAATGTATGCATTCAGAAATAAAGCTTCTGAAATTTATCTCTGTTTCACGTCTCATTTTTGACTAGAGTGGTCTGACAGAAGTACATTTTTGGTGTACAACGTTTACTTTCAGTTGAGTAATTTTTTCGCAGGGTACTTCTACTTTTAAGTACACAACTTCAGTACTTCTTCCACCTCTGATTATGCTTTATTAGCATGACTGTTACGATATAGCATCGCAAAAGCATACAAATAACAAACCAAAAGTGTGAATATAGTTATCTTAACCAATCAGTAACAGACCTCGCGGGTGAGTTCTCAACTGTTTGCTGATTGGCTAAACACTGAGAGAACCGAGCTCGAGACTTTTGCCAGACGATGTGCGGAGCCAAAATCTTTGGGTGGAGTACATAGGATGGCGTCGCCAGGCTAGAGTTTGACACCCCTGGCTTACATGATGCCCTAGTGTTCATGCAACTAAAGCTGGGCTTACACTGTGCGACTTTTGCCCCGATTTTGCCCCGATTTGGCACTCGCACGACTTTTTGAGAGTCGGGTCGATTTCTTGCTCAATCGCAGGTCAATCGTGAGTCTCGCATCGTGCAGTGTACATGGGGTAATGACAAGCGATTTCGCCTCACGATCGTGCAATCGCAGGGTCGCAAGAAAATCAAAACGGTTTGAAATTCTGGTCGTGGCTTGTGCGTAAATCGCACAGTTAAAGCAGTGCTACGACCCGATTTGACACTTCACATGCACAAATGAATAGGGCCGTGCGATTCGCTGTTGAGCGCGACCTCATCTCCACTTCAGGTGCGCATGTTCCCTCCTCTGCACACCGGGGAAACATGCCTGTTGCGTCACACACGCGCGCGTACACACACACACGCACGCACGCGCACACAAACACACACACACACACACACACACACACACACACACACACACACACACACACACACACACACACACACACACACACACACACACACACACACACACACACACACACACACACACACACACACAGAGAACATTGTCTTCATGTCTTTACAGTAAAGTAGGGCAGCAGCCGACCAGAGAGAGGAATCTATACGCTGGTCTGGAACAACTGGGGCGCAAAGAGAATCCTGAGACACAAACACACACACATGCGCGCGAATGCAGACACACACGCATACATACACACGTGAACACACACACACACACACACACACACACACACACACACATGTGTGCGTGCACACACACATACACGCACACGCACACAAACATTAACATCTCTAGTTAAGTGTTTATCCTCTTCTCTTCTCTTCTCTTCTTTTCTCTTCTCTTCTCTTCTCTTCTCTTCTCTTCTCTTCTCTTCTCTTCTCTTCTCTTCTCTTCTCTTCTCTTCTCTTCTCTTCTCTTCTCTTCTCTTGAGTGTTAAGAGCCTGGCTCTGAAAGCAAATTCTTGGTGACTCAGATTTCTTTTCTTTCCACTTCACTGTGCCAGTGTGTGTCATACAGCTTTTTTGTGACGACACACACACACGCACACGCACACGCACATGCACATGCACATGCACATGCACATGCACACACACAAACACACACACACACATACACACACACACACACACACACACACACACACACACACACACACACACACACACACACACACACACACACACACACACACACACACACACACACACACACACACACCACGATATGACAATTCCACTGTACAATGACACATTACTCTCTACTATACCATCCCTGTCTCCATGGACATACAGAGGTCAGAACTGGTCTGGATGGAAGATTGGACACAGAGGGAAAGAAAGAAAGACAGAAAGAAAGACAGACAGAAAGAGAGAAAGAAAGGACGAAAGAAAGGACGAAAGAAAGAAAGAAAGAAAGAAAGAAAGAAAGAAAGAAAGAAAGACAAGGCAAGTGAGGGATGGAATAAAAGAGTTAAGGGTGGGACTTTGGTTCTATTTGAAACAGGAGAAGCGAGAGTGAAACATGAGGTGGCTTTAGAGGAACAGGAAGAAAGGCAAAGATAGAAGGAATGAGTGGCTTGGTGACACACGTTATCATAATGTCTCTTCATAAAGACTTGGTAAATAATTAATTAATAATGAGCAAAACATCAACAAATGTTTTATTATTAACTGAATTTTATTCATGCTTTATAAAATATCTACAAACAATATGTTCAAGGTTTTAAAAACCTTTTCACAGTCTTTTTTATTCATTAAAAAAAGTCTAATAAATATAAAATATTAACATAACATTTCTCAGTCATTTACAAACATTTGTTAATGTTTTGTTCATCACTTGTTCATTATTTACTAAGTAATACTAATGCTTTATAAGCACATATTCTTATTAAGTGTTACCCAGTGGGACAAAATACTAGAGGTGTTTGTTTGGAGCGAGCAGATACATTGATGCATGATGATGGTGTATGATTTTTACAGTACAAACAAAAGTTTACTGATTGTCTTGCCACTTTCAGAAACTAAAAAAAGGAAAAGAGAGAGAGAGAGAGAGAGAGAGAGAGAGAGAGAGAGGAGGAGGAGGAGGAGGAGGAGGAGGAGGAGGAGGAGGAGAGAGGTGAGAGTGTGCAGAGTGGCATGTGTTGTGACTCATCTAACCATTAACTTCTGGTCAACCAAAAGTCCAGTGACCAGAGCAAGCAACACACACGCACGCATGCACGCATGCACGCACGCACGCACGCACGCACGCACGCACCAAAGCCATGAACACAATTTTCCACTTAAACATGCCTACACCCTACAGAAAGTAGGACCGTGGCCTAATGGTTAAGGAGATTGGCTTTATTTATTTATTTACTTCATCTTTATTTTACTAGGAATTATAGACTCATTGAGATTAAAAATCTCTTTTTCAAGTCTACAAAGTCCTCATCAGAGGGTCCATGCACGACACAAATCAACATCCATGTGACCCTCTGATGAAGACGGAAGCTATACCGTCGAAAAATGTCAGGTAAAGGATAAAACAACTTTTACACGTCTGAAGTAAAAGAAAAACTGAAGTGTTAGTAAAACAGTTAGACATAATGAACCTTATACAATACATCTCTTAATGGCAATCTTGAAAGTGCTGACCTCTGAAAGGTAGTCAGCTCGTCTATCTTGTATACAGTAGGCCTACCAGGCCCGCCGACAGGGGGGGACAAAGGGGTATGTTGTCCCTAGCCCAGGGAGAAAGGGGGCCCAGCGTTGGGTCCCCATTACATTGTATGTATTGGGTAGGGCCCTTTCAGATGACTTTGTCCCGGGCCCAGCAAAAGCTGTCAGCGGCCCTGAGGCCTACTACCTGTTTTTGTCATAATCCGTTTCTTTCAACGCTTAAACAGTTCAGCAATGAAATCTGTGACACATGTGCGGACATAAGACCGGAGAACATTGTGCTTTCGACACTTCTATAGAGGATTATGAATGCACTCCTCTTTTTTAACACATGCACTCATTTGTCATCCGAGGGGTTCTACTGAGGGATCTGAAATGTATACATTAGTGGTTCTCAAACTGTGGGCCAGGACCCACTGATGGACCCTGAAGGTATTCCAAGTGGGCCTTGAAATGATTTTCTACAAATCTAAATGATATTTGTATGTGTTGCTGTTGACTATTTATTTGAGTTTTATTGTTTATTGGGGCAGAGGTGGGCCCCTGAACATTTGAGAACATTGAGAACAAGTGGGCCCCAAGTTGGAAAAGGTTGGGAATCACTGGTGTACATAGACATCTGAAAGGGCCCCCTATCCTACATACAAAATACAAACAATGTAATGGGGACCTCCCTAGGCCACAAACAACAACCCCAGGCCAGGGCTGTATATCATAAGCTTCTGTAAATGTTTCTGTCAAGAAATACTTATGTAAAGAATTGTTTTCTCAGTCTTTCCCAGTCTTTCTTTGAATCACTTACAAAGTGTAAAGTTTGCTTTATTGCCGACATCATTTTTTAAAACATTTTTTTTAATGTCTGAGAATTATGGGTCTACTTATATATTCCTACATTACTGAAGCACACATTCAGACACACGTATGTGTGTCAATCAGTGACACCACAACAACGTCTAAGCCAATGTCAACTAAACCACCAAGCTCATCAAGCTAGGTAATCTAGTGTAGGCCCAGACCGAAATTGGTATGAATGGCTTTCCCTTACTGGCGCCATAGGCTACTTGTCAAGTCAAGTCAAGTCAAGTCGGTTTTATTGTCAATTTCTTTACATGCGCTGGTCATACAAAGAATTGAAATTACGTTTCTTACTTTCCCATGTAGACAGACATAGACTCTTGACTCTAGACATAGATGTGGACAGAGACAATTAGACATACAGTAGACAGTATACATACATTACACCTAGAATACTGTACCTATACAATACCCATACAGACATATACTTGTGAGATATGCCTGAGACACTTGAGACCAAAACACAATTTCAACCTCTTGGGTAATTCTGCGTTTTGTACTGGCGATCATAACTTCATGCTGCTCAAACAAACAAACCAACCAATCATTCTCCAGGAGCCTGCCCACCAGTCACAGACATCAGCCAATGACCGTTGAGCTCTGACGCTGAGTCCTTTGACGTCATTCGCGGGACTATAGGAGCAGTTGGAGCTCCAGTTACATAATGCGAGTGAAGCCGAAGATTAAGCTTTGGTGTTTTAAGAGAAAGGCTTTTACTGTCTTACCACATGCTAACAGTAGGCTATAATCTCTGACCCTAACCTTAACCCACCCCTCTACACTTTGACCTCACTGTACATGACTACTAGCCTACTAGTACATTACACTGTACATGACTACAAGCCTGAGTCATTCTGTCTCACGCTAGCAGAATCCCCTAGCAGGCTATGTATCATCACCCCCTCATGCAGGTACAATAAATATTTACGTACATATATCATGAGCCTATTGCTGTCTTATCCACCACTCTGTGGCATATTACTGTTATTGGACTGCTGTGTGTGTGTGTGTGTGTGTGTGTGTGTGTGTGTGTGTGTGTGTGTGTGTGTGTGTGTGTGTGTGTGTGTGTGTGTGTGTGTGTGTGTGTGTTGTGTGTGTGTGTGTGTGTGTGTGTGTGTGTGTGTGTGTGTGTTTGTGTGTGTGTGTGTGTGTGTGTGTGTGTGTGTGTGTGTGTGTGTGTGTGTGTGTGTGTGTGTGTGTGTGTGTGTGTGTGTGTGTGGTTGCTCTTCAAGCCTCTGCTTTGCTAACAAACACCTACAGGCTATTTACAAATGCCTCCCACCCATGCCTCATCCATTCTCAGCCCACTGACACACCACTTCAACCCTGTCTTGTCTCATCCTATCATGATCAATATTATCGCTAGCCCCATCCCCCCCCCCACCCCCCCCCCGCCCTAACTTGCTCCCTTGACCTACCTAAGGTGTTCTCTCTTATGTCATACTTAGGTACTTAGGTTTAACCTTTACATTAGTTTGTTTGTAAAAAAAAATAGATGTAAGTAAGTAGATATAATTTGGAGGCGTGCATGCTTGTGTGTGTGTTTGTGTGTGCATAGTACCTGCGTAAGTGTGTGTGTGTGTGTGTGTGTGTGTGTGAGTGTGTGTGTGTGTGTGTGTGTGTGTGTGTGTGTGTGTGTGTGTGTGTGTGTGTGTGTGTGTGTGTGTGTGTGTGTGTGTGTGTGTGTGTGTGTGTGTGTGTGTGTGTGTGTGTGTCTGTGTGTTTGTCTGTGTCTGTGTCTGTGTCTGTGTGTCTGTGTCTGCATGACTGAGTGAGCTCCTGTGCATGGAACAAAGATGGAACAAAGGTTTGCTTCAATCCTGAGGTTGAACATTTGCCCGAACAATAACCCAACAATGACCCACCGTGTGCGTGAACAATGACCCACGGTGGGCAGGGTATGGTGTGATGTTGGCGACGTGTGTGTGTGTGTGTGTGTGTGTGTGTGTGTGTGTGTGTGTGTGTGTGTGTGTGTGTGTGTGTGTGTGTGTGTGTGTGTGTGTGTGTGTGTGTGTGTGTGTGTGTGTGTGTGCGTGCGTGTGCATGTGTATGTGTGT
>NC_085868.1:33986920-34016920 GCF_034702125.1 Engraulis encrasicolus
CTGCCCCATGCTCACCTGCCAGCAAGGGGCAGCCCAGCGTGAAGTATCACTAGCCTAGATTATTCCCAAAATCATGCTACCCAAATAATTGTATGCTTCGCTTCCCATGTTTATTTTTCAGCATGAATATTTACTTAGTCAATTAACTTGATATTCACTGGTCTGGTCAGAGTAGGTTGTGCAGCCAAAGATGGCTAAATGAAAGGTGTATAGAGAGGATCCACCTGTATGAAAAGTACAGATTTCCAAGCCATTACGGATGCTTAAGAATTGAAGGCGGTAGCAAATATTCATGAAAAATATTACGTTTGTGAATGGGCAGAATAAATCCAGGAAACAAACTAAACATGAATTAAACAGTGTAGTTTTAAACTCAGCGTAGTCTCAGCTTTAAACTCAGCTCTGTCAGTGCTTATCATTGATACTTTGGGCTTTATTATGAAAATATTTTCAGGGTGAGAAATAAAAAGTTTGAAGTGATAGAGTGAGAAAGGTCTGAAATGGGTGAGTCTCACTCCCAAAGAGTGAGACTTGAGAACCCGATTGTTGATATATGGTGACTAGAAAAGACCAACTTACTAGCCACCTTGACCCATTAGTGAGTGTGTCTTTGGCTACGGTACAGACATTTTGGCTAGTGATGAAAAAAGTCCATTTTGAACCTTGGCAGTTTATATTCTTCCTCTGCAGTGTGGCTGTGTTTATAGTGTGTTTGTGTGTGTAGTATACGTGTTGTGTGACTGCATTTGTGTAGTGTAACTGTAGTAACTGTGTTTGTGTAATAACACAGTGTAATAGCGTTGTGGTATTTTGTGTAGCGTGGGTGTGTTACTGCTGTGTGTCCAGACAGTGTTTGTGTTAGTGTGTTACTGCATTTGTGCATTGTGGCAGTCTTGTGACCGTGTTTGTGCAATAGCTTAACAGTATTTGTGTAGTGTGTGGGTGTGTTAGTGCGTTGCATCTGTGTTTGTGTCAGTGTCTCTGTGTGTTTTAGCGTGATGTGTGTGTGTGTGTGTGTGTGTGTGTGTGTGTGTGTGTGTGTGTGTGTGTGTGTGTGTGTGTGTGTGTGTGTGTGTGTGTGTGTGTGTTGTATCGTGAGGGTGTGTAACTACTGTGTGTGTGTTTGTGTGGTGTGGGTGTGTTAGTGCGGTGCATCTGTGTTTGTGTCAGTGTCGTGTGTGCGGGCCTAGTCTATTCAATGTCCTTTAGCGTGATGTGACTTTGTGTGTTGTATCGTGTGGGTGTATAACTACTGTGTGAGTGTTTGTATGGTGTGGGTGTGTTTCTGTCTGTGTTTTTCTATAGTGTGTTTGTGTCAATGTCTGTGTGTTTTAGCGTGGTGTGTGTAACTACTGTGTGTGTGTGTTTGTGTGGTGTGGGTGTGTTAGGGCTGTGTTTCTGTCTGTGTTTTTCTATAGTGTGTTTGTGTCAATGTCTGTGTGTTTTAGCGTGGTGTGTGTAACTACTGTGTGTGTGTTTGTGTGGTGTGGGTGTGTTAGGGCTGTGTTTCTGTCTGTCTGTGTTTTTCTGTAGTGTGGGCGTGCTAGTGTCGCGTGTCTCATCATGGATCTATGGAGGATGTGTTGCTGTCGGCAGTGTTGCCAGATGTGTCTGATCAAATCCCGCCCAAAAGGTTCTCAAAAACCGACAAAATGTGCTAAATTCAGCCAAAGTTTCAACAAATCGCATTGATTTCTATGGGCACAAAACTGCAGAAAAAAACGCCAAATGGTCAATTTTTCCCGTTTTGACCCGCAGATGGCCACCCCAAGCCAATCTGGCTGCACCGTCTGTCTGTTCCAGCCTGCTGTACTACACTAGCCAACAACCAGTGCAGTACGCTGGCCGCCCTGACCAAACAGGTTCTTTACCTTGCTCTCAAACATACACACACACACACCCATGCACACACACCCACAAGCATGCACGCACGCATGCACGCACGCACACACACACACACATGCACGCCCGCAGGAACACACACACACGCGCACACACACACGCACGCAGGCACACACACACACACGCGCACGCATGCACGCACACACACATACACACACATACACACACACTCACATACACACACACAGGCTTGTACGCATGCACGCACACACCTACGTACACGCACACGCACACACTCACACATACACAAATATACTTTAAACATGTGCGTAAGTGCATAAACATAAACACACACACACACACACACACACACACACACACACACACACACACACACACACAAATATATACACGTCTGTTTGAGGATAAACACTACGCACTACACTACGCATACACATGTGAACACACACACAAACACACATGTGCACACACACACACATACACACACACACACACACACACACAAGGCCTATTTTAAACAAAACAAAAAAATGTCTGTCAACATTCCTGTGCTGTGTTCTCTGAGCTAATGCCTATTTACATTTTAAATGCCGGCGTCCCTTAACTCATATCCAGCAATTATACACCCACACACACTTCCCAGCCACCAGAATATCCCTCCCGAAACTGGAGCAGTGAGGAGGAAGAATGTCGCATCCAAACCTCCATTAGGGCAGGGGTTCCCAAACTGGGGGCCAGGACCCCTGTCCTAGGTGGGTCACGGCGGTACTTCGTACAAGGACGGTCTCAGAGTAAAATGACTGTTTGCATAAAAACATTCCATAAAGGATTACTGACAGTAACCACTTGCACCCGGTGAATATATAGGGCCCCTAGGTGGGTCATGGAGGTACTACAGAGGGGATCTCAGAGTCAGATAAACATTAATGTATGCTTTGAAATAATGTAACCATTCCATAACTTATTAGCAACTGTATTCACTTACACAGAGTAGCCTCTTTGTGCAGATGGGGTCGCCGGGGGGGCTATCCACTATTTGCTGAAAATACTCAACTACATCATAATAACATTGCTACGACATTACCGAGAGCCTTAAGTAACAGAATAAGACATAGCCATTTGCAATTTTGGTGTCAGTAGCCTAAGGTTATAACATGGGCTCTGCGCAAAGGGGTTAATACATTTACTTTCCCTGTGAATTTCACATTAAAACGTAACAATATTAAGGGACAAAAAGTGTTGGGTGTTTTGAATATGGAAGGTGGAGGTTGGGAAAATATTCTAGTCTAATAGGGGGCCCCAGCACAAAAAGTTTGGGAACCACTGGATTTGTAAAAGAAATAGTTGCATAGCAGACAAACAAACAAATCAAAGAAAGCCAAAAGCTCACTTAGCAAACCGAGTCAGACGTTGCATCTTTTATGTGTTGTTTAGAGTGTCTGATAAATATTTGTAACAATTCATTGTGGCACATTATTTTCCGAATGGTGTAGGCTATTAGTCAAGCCTAGCCAACCAAATGTACTTTGACTTGCTGAACTTGCTGCACGCTATCAGAGGAATGAAGGCGTTTTCTCAACATTCGGGCACCATTCTCCATTTCCTAATAGCAGGACTATGTTCTATGGTTGTTAATGTGATGTTAGATGCTCAAACTGCTCGAAAATGTAACGCGCGCAATCAGTATTCGCAGCTAAGAGATTCGGGAGTTTGGAATTTGTTGCACTGCCGTCACGACGAGTATTTTTTGTGCGCTTATGTGTCTGTCCCTTTAAGAACAGCGAGCCCTAGGTTCTGAAACATCTGTTATTGAATGAAACCCAGTCATTCATAAAAATAGGACGGCATCGCGTCGTGATTGGTTGCCTAAGGTCTCACGCATAATTTAGAAGCCCTGGAAAAGCCATTGGTCGGCGGTGTGAAAGGCATTTATCCCTAACCAATGAGAAGCCTCCAGTGCATCCCGCAAGGCTCCGGGCTAAAGCAGGCGATTTCATTAAGAAATATTTCAGTGTGTTAGGCACGTCGCGCAGTATACAGACCACAGAAATCCTCACGTCTCTTTGCATCTATTTGGGATATATTTGTTCTGTTTTTTTTATCAGATCGAAGGATTGCACTGCCACACAAAGGGTGAGTTCTGTGTGAAACATGATTAATAGATTAGAATTTAAAATAAGGATGGACGAAGTTTTATGCTTCTCTGACAAGTTAGAATCACTTTGGTGCACTAAGCAATTTAGTTGGTGCGCTCAGCCCTGCTGCGAAGCGAACGAACGCCATTTTCTTTGTGGGAGCGGATACTTTGGCAACCATTTTAAAACTGTTTGCACTCGGCGGAGAGTGTTATTTTTCTACTTGTGTGTCCGTTACTGTAAAATAGTCACCTAGAGATATTTGCAACATGCAGAGATGTGCTTGCACTTTGAAGCTTTGACCGGTCAGATCTGTGGAGGAGAGGTTGGGGGGTGTCCGCGAAATTTATGAATGGGGAGGTCGAGTTTTTTCCTTCTCCGTGTGCGCACGGAGCAGCGGGCATCAAATTTCACTTCATTGAGAAAAACAAGAGGCCAGGGAGGGGGGAAGGAGCCCGCTGGATTGGGGGAAGGGTGGACCTGCTGAACTCCGCTCGCTCTAGCCTACCTGAGATGTAATCTTTTTCTCGCCTTTGATGTTTGTTCCGAACATTTCATTGTCCCCTTCTTCAATACTATCCAATCTTGTGCGTTTTCTCGGTCCATAGCAATTAAAACAGATCGCATTAATGAACAGTTTAACGATGATGTGTTTGTTGATTTAGTGGGTATTTTCTTTTTTGTGGTTTGTTAACTTGGAAGGAGTTCCAATGAGGTTATCGCTTATCATTTATCACTTCCCCTGCTAATCGGGCGCAATCACTTTTAGTTGCTTCCGATCAGCTGTGTCCTCATGTTTTAATCAACGTTTTATAGATTTAAGAGGCTAGGGAACGAGTTATTGCGCACATGCGACTTGGCCGACTTTTAGGACTTATTGAGGGTTTGTTCACATAGCCTTCATAGAATCCGGTCGTATAAGACTTAAAAGCAGATGAACTGTAGGCTACAACAGAAGCTGTGCTTTGCTTTACATCTAAACAGCTTTTTTTTTTTACTTCGTGAAGTTGGCTACTTCTCTGTGTTGGGAGTCTTCAAGTGCGTGCGTGTGTCACGATGGCCAGCTCGCGAGAGAGAGTGTGCGGATTTTTTTTCCGTGGGTCACAGATGGTAGTAAGTTCTTATGTAAGGTTTCCAGCTGGATGGGTTGTGTGTGTGTTTGTGCGTGTGCGTGTGTGTGTGTGTGTGTGTGTGTGTGTGTGTGTGTGTGTGTGTGTGTGTGTGTGTGTGTGTGCGCGTGTGTGTGCGTGTGTGTGTGTGTGCGTGTGTGTTTGCGCGCGCGCGCGCGTTCGAATGTACGTGCGTGCGCACACCACTCCTTCACAAAGACCGCTGTGTGATAGAGAAAGTAAGGGCAGAGCATTCAGAGCCATAAAAATGTGTTTTGTCACAGTAGCTAAACCAACACACACACCTGATCAAAGTGTATGTCAGTATGTGAAGGCTGGTGACAGGTGGGCTCACAGAGGCTGTGTGTCTGTGCTGACAGCTCTTGGTGGGAAAAAGAAGACTGTCCCCTCTTTCTTCGAATAACACTTTTTTTTGTGTATCTCTTCCCCCTCCCCTACACACACACACACACACAGACGCAGGCAGACAGCTGAGGAGTTTGTCCTCTGCTGAGCAAAGGAGCAAGACCCCTCCACCCTCACACCTCCCCCCCTGCCCCTCCATCTCTCCCTCCTCTCGGTGGCTAAGGTGACGGACAGAACAGAAGAGAAGGGAAGAGAGGAGTGCCGCGATCATGGATGGCTTCTATGACCAACAGGTCCCCCTGATGTCCCCACAGAATGTAAGCCAGCCAGCCAGCCAAACACACACACACACACACACACACACACACACACACACACACACACACACACACACACACACACACACACACACACACACACACACACACACACACACACACCTCAGTGTGTCTCACACTGTTCATGCATATATTGTTGCACAAGTACAACTTGTATATACAATAGGATAGTAAAGGAATAATTAACATACAGTATATTGAGTACAACAAGTACAGTAGTGCAATGCTGTACTGTGACCTGCAAGTATTTTGGAATTTAATGAAAATGCATGCAAATGTAAATAAGCACAGTAAAAGCAAATAATGACAAATGACCAAAGAATGAAAAAAAACCAGTTGCCATTAGCAGGCTTAAAAATTGCACAATTGTTGTGATGAGGTCTAGTGTACTTGAGTGGTTAGTTGTGGTGTTTCTTACTTCCTGGTTTGTGGCTGTGCTGTGCTGCAGGTCTGTCAGGGGCCGCCACAGAACTCGGAGCTGCGTTGCCGTGGCGAGCGGAAGAGGAAGTTTGCAGAAGCCGAGCTTGACCAGGACACTGAAGGTAAACAGACTCATTACGCTCCACATGGTGTGTGTGTGTGTGCGAGTGTGTGTGTGTGTGTGTGTGTGTGTGCGCGCGTGTGTGTACCTGTGTGTTTGTGTGCGTAATGGTGAATGTGTGTTATGGTGAATGTGTGTTTGTATGAATAAGAGAGGGAGAGAGAGAGCTCCTCCAACCAGACATAATTTCCTCTTCTGGTGTGTGTGCGTGTGCGTCTGTGTGCCTGGGGTGGGTGTGTGTGTGATGTTTCTGGTGGTCATTGTGTGTCTTTTGTCTGCAGATTTGTTCCAGGACCTCAGCCAGCTTCAGGAGATCTGGATTGCAGAAGGTGACTATGCATTTTCCGTTTTATTACCTAAGTATCATTATTGATGCATGTTTATAACCGTATAATTACTGTGTACTTTGTGCAAAGAATGCACCTACCAGCACCCACAGTACTTCACTGTCTAAATCTTTCTTTCTGTTGTCTTGTGTTGTCTGTAGCTCAAGTTCCTGACGATGAACAGTTTGTTCCAGATTTCCAATCAGACAACTGTAAGTACCCCATGGTTATGAGATGCATTTGCATTTTGGTGTTGTTTCGTTTTAGATGCCTAACAGTCTAGTTGAACGGGTTACAGTGTCAGACTGTTAGTTGGGATCTCTCTCTCTCTCTCTCTCTCTCTCTCTCTCTCTCTCTCTCTCTCTCTCTCTCTCTCTCTCTCTGGCCTTGGGGTGTCTGGGTTTTGTTCTGCTCTGCTCTGTGCTGGCCTGCTCCAGTGCCAAGAGTAACATTTGAAAGTAAACTCAAAGGGGCCTTTCAGTCTTTATATTCTAGAAGTGTGTGTGCGTGCGTTTGCTTGTGTGTGTGTGTGTGTGTGTGTGTGTGTGTGTGTGTGTGTGTGTGTGTGTGTGTGTGTGTGTGTGTGTGTTTGTGCGCGCGTGCATGTGTAGTGTGCACACCCTGCCTGGTGAGGGAGAAAAGACTGCATGTGTGAGTGAGTGTTGGAGAAAGTGAGGCGAACGTGGTGTGGTTTGTGTAGAGGGGAGGTGGAGGAAGTGTGTGTGTGTGTGTGTGTGTGTGTGTGTGTGTGTGTGTGTGTGTGTGTGTGTGTGTGTGTGTGTGTGTGTGTGTGTGTGTGTGTGTGTGTGTGTGTGCGTGCCTGCCTGGTCTGCCGCAGTGGAGTTGTAACTCATGGTTAGGCCTTGGGGCCCTGACACTTTTATGGCCCAAGGAATCTTCTCACTCTGTGTGTGTATGTGTGTGTGTGTGTGTGTGTGTGTGTGTGTGTGTGTGTGTGTGTGTGTGTGTGTGTGTGTGTGTGTGTGTGTGTGTGTGCAGACTGCATACACACATTTCTCTGTCTGCCTCCACAACAGTTTCAGGTGGAGGTGGAGGTGTGTGTGCGTGTGTGTGTGTGTGCGCGCGCGCGCGCGTGTGTGCATTTGTGCATGCACGCTTTTTATCTCACCAACACAAGACACAGCCATGGCGTAACGCGGAAACATTAACAGTGGCTTCGTCCATTTGTTATTTGTGTCTTTTGTTTGGAGCTGCCCGTGTGTGTGTGTGTGTGTGTGTGTGTGTGTGTGTGTGTGTATGTGTGTGTGTGTGTGTGTGTGTGTGTGTGTGTGTGTGTGTGTGCGCGGGCGCGCATGTGTGCACATTAGGTATCTTTGTTTGCACAGAGAGGGTCTATGCGCAACAGTGTTGCTACAGGGCCCAGAAGTGTAAATTTGTCCATTCATGCCGTTCTTGTATGTGTAGGTGTCTTTGTTTGCATTGGCATTATGCGTGTCTGTATGTGTATGTGTTAGAGTGAGGGAGAGAGAGAGAGAGAGAGAGAGAGAGAGAGAGAGAGAGAGAGAGAGAGGGAGAGAGTTAGATGGCACTGTGCCAACTGGTCTCACAGACGCTTCATTCATGGAAATTTTGCAGCTGGGTGAGAAAGGGGGGTTGGGGGCATGGGGGGTGTAGTTACCATGGTGATCTACCCCCCTACCTCTCTTGGACTGGCACAGGCTATGCCCTCCTGGCCATTCTTACGCCACCAGGAAGGGCCTTGACACACACACACACACACACACACACACACACACACACACACACACACACACACACACACACACACACACACACACACACACAGGGGTTACTGACTGACCCGTCTTGGAGAGCTTTTGACTAGCGCACAGCTCTCCTGGGAAGTCGCATACAAACACGCACTCATAAAGCAGTGCTGGGGAAGCAAGCATACACTCTTTAGGGGAGATGAAGTTACACACACACCACACACACACACACACACACACACACACACA
Organism: Engraulis encrasicolus; assembly: GCF_034702125.1. NCBI lineage: Eukaryota > Metazoa > Chordata > Actinopteri > Clupeiformes > Engraulidae > Engraulis > Engraulis encrasicolus. The sequence continues at coordinate 33,995,578 of NC_085868.1, forward strand.
CACACACACACACACACACACACACACACACACACACACACACACACACACACACACACACACACACACACACACACACACCTTTTAAGCAACTGACTAAACATATTTTTTTTGTCAATCTGTGAAAATGGACCAAATAAATGTTAACAAACTTTTAAGTGCTGAAGTTGGTGTGTGCATATTCCAATATGTGTATTCCAAGATGAGGGTTTATGCAAGTCCAGGCATGTTTTGTCCCATAGTGTGTCTGTGTGTGTGCGTCTGTAAGAGTGAGTACCAGAGAATTACTTTTTTAAAAATTGGCGTTAATGGCTCTCTCCACCAAAAAGGTTCCTGACCCCTGCTATAGCACACGTGCAAAATCAGCAATTCAAATCAATGTGTTTGACTCGTCTCCTAGTCGGTCAATGTGTGTCCTGTCTCCTGATGTGTGTTTGTGTTTGTGTGTTTGTGTGCAGTGATCTTTCATGGGTCTCCTCAGACCAAGGTGAAGAGAGAACAGAGTCCCTCCAGAGATCTGTCCCCGTGCAGTCAGACCAGCAGACTCTCCCCCTACTCAGAGAAGTGCCTTTACAACTACAGGTAACACACACACACACACACACACACACACACACACACACACACACACACACACACACACACACACACACACACACACACACACACACACACACACTGTGGAGAGAGGTGCCTTTACAACTACAGACGACACACACAGACACACATTCAGTACAAACTGACACTTTTTCATGCATAGATATTCAGCTTACACACACATGTACACACACGCTGCTGCACTTTTGCATTCCCATTTTGATATTATTTTGCTCACCTCACTTGTGCAGTTTAGTTCTGAAAACCTTTTGTATTTTGTATCATTTTGGTAATCAGAAACAGTCTGTTGGCAACCAGGTCACTTTTCGGAGAGTTTGCGAGTGACATTGTGTGTTAACTTTGTTCTTTTTCTCCTTTTCTGACCTTTCTTTCTCTCTCTCTCTCTCTCTCTCTCTCTCTCTCTCTCTCTCACATCAGTGCCTACAACAGGAAGCCAGTTGGCTTCAACAAGCCTTTGACTCCGCCCTCCACCCCTTCCTCACCATGTGGACCCTCCCCTCACCCACTCCAGAGGCAAGCCACACCCACTCCCGCCTCCTCCACCAATCACATGCAGTCGTCACAGGGACCCCTCGCCGCCGCACTCCAGGCACACGCCCAGCTGCACAGATCGCACTCACTCCAGCAGAGGCCACACCCACTGCAAGGCCAAAGCCCGCCCTTTGCTGTGCCCCACCCACCTGCCAACCACAGCAATGCTTCATACAGCATAGAGCACAGGTGAGCTAACAGAGTAACTAGCTAACTACCTCATAGCCCCATACAGTTCAACAAAAGTGTTAATACAGGGTGAACGTAGAACACAGGTGAGCTAGCACAGATTTTATAAGACACAGTTGAACAGGAGCATGTTTCTTGACGGCGTCCTTGCTAACTGTGTTAGCACCGTAGTTGGTTGCAATGCAATTTCCGATTGCCGAATCTACTAAATTGCTAATTGGCAGTGATGCTTTAGAGAAATAAGGTCCTGGGGAGCTTGTAAAGAGTGAGCATAGGTCACTTGGTGCATCCATTAAAGCCTTGGGTCTGAGATTGGTAACAGCAAATTTATAACGCTGCGTATCAGTGAACCACAGTGGCAATTACAGTCATAGTGCATTACTACAAGCCCTGTGTTATTATGTCATAGTAGAGTAGTACTATGGTAATTAACCTTTCAGTGACTATGACAAAGTGCCTCAGATGGTACGGCGTGCAAAAGGATCGTTTTAGTGTGAGTCACCAAGCAACCTCCTTGGATCTCCAAGACGTGTTGGATAAGTGAATACACCAGTGCTACCCAGACACCAGTTGAGCTAGCATTTTGCGTGCAGAATATCAATGACTTGACGGATGAGTTAATGACACACCTAAACACACTTCCTGCCTCCACTCTAAACCCACGCAAGCTAGTACACATAGCCTACACCTGAACAATGATGTGCTTCCAGCTACTCACATCACACGCCAAACTGTCTCTAATGCACACTTACATACGAAATAAGCAGAAATGAGTTAGCATATTGTTAGATAATTGAAATTATGTATATAATGTGTCATTTAAATGTATTGTAATATTCATTGCTACACACACATAGCTAGCTATACATGCATAGAAAAGAGCAAAGGTGAGACAGGTGAACTATTATTGGTTTGGCTACATGCGTTTAATCATGCAAACACACACACACACAGTGACTATTGACAGAGAGTCTGAAGTGACTGACCTAGTCTTTGGCTATCTGGAGAAGCTCAGCAGGCTTTAAGTCGTTTAGGTAATTGGACTTGTTGTCACTGTTGTAAATGGTTCTAAGCCATCAGAAGCAGGTCAAGCAGAGAAGTAGGTACATACGCGCGCGCGCACACACACACACACACACACACACACAGCCATAATGGTGATTGTGCTGTGAGATTGCATAAATATTTGTAGGCGCCTTTCCATGCTCACATTAGGAATAATGTTAATAAAATATCCAACAGTAGTTGTAAACCTCAGGTGATGCACTTCAAACTCTTACGTTGCTTTGAAATGCGTTGTCTGCTCAACAGACACGGCATGGCAATGAGAATGTGAGTAATAGTTAAAAAATAATATATGTATATATATTTTAAAGGGACACTGTGCAGGAAATGGTCAAAAAAGGTACTGCAACTATCCTTCTCATTGAAACTGGGCTGCCTATTGCCAAATTTGATCTTTACATGAACGTTTACTAAGTAATAAACAAAAATGTTCTAGTATGGTCCGAGTGCAGCTAAAAATGGCTGTTTTTGGAAATTCAAAATGGCGGACCATGGAGAAGATCCCCCTTTTCATGTATGAAAAGTGCAATTTTCCAGTCATAATGAATACTTAGAATTTGATGCTGGTGGTAAGTATTCATGAAAAAGGTAACATTAGTGAATGGGCAGCATGAATTCTGGAAATAAACAACTACAAATCTCACACAGTGTCCCTTTAATGTATGCATTTCTACTCTAAAACTTAAAAAAAAATCGATTACAAATAATAACAAACACCCTTTTCTGCTTCGTCTTTTTTCTCCACCTCTACCGCCACCCATCACCATCTCATTCTCACCAGGTTCCAGAGGCAGCTCTCGGAGCCGTGCCGGCCGTTCCCCCCCAACAGCGACCCCTCCTGTCGGCCGCCCTTCCCTCCCCACCCTGCCTCCATGGGCGGAGGTGGTGCCATGCCACGACCCCCCTACCAGAGGCAGATGTCCGAACCGGTACCCCCTACCCCCACCACCACGACCTCTGGAGGGCCTCCTCCCCAGGTGTTCAAGCAGGAGATGGTGGACCCACGCTACGGGGATCATCATCATCATCAGCAGCAGCAGCAGCAGCAGCAGCAGCAGGGCCTGGCACCCACACAGCACCCCCAGCGCAGCGCACTAGGACCCCCGGCCATGAGGCCGCCCTTCTGCCAGATGAATATCAAGCAGGAGCCCAGGGACTTTGGCTTCGACACAGGTGAGACCTGAAAGACGCATTTTAGCTCAATACGGAACCTGCTGGCCTACTTTTATCTGTAAATACAGGACGATTCCGTAGTTCAAGGGACGGTTGGCAACCCTAAGTAGAGTAGAGTAACTTTATTGATCTCCGCCGCCCGGGGGACATTAAGGTATCAAGCAGCTTCCATAAATACACATTATGCACACATGGACATTTCAAGACACATATAACACAGTTAATAGAAAGGGAGGGAAAATAAAAACTACAGGAAAAAAAACGACTAAAAAACTACATCGACATGAGATGACATATTTAAGCAGATGTAATTTTTTTCAATGCAACTTGCAAAAGACGACAGGAGCCGCTACAAAGGTGTGGTGGAATTCTGAGTTTGGAAGGCACAACAAGCTTGGGGTGAGTTTCTCAAAAGAGAAGTTGTTAGCCTGTTAGCAATTTCAGTAGTTGCCAATGGGAAAATGCATTGAAAACAACAAAGTAGCTAATGTAGTAAGCAACTTTGGTTTTGAGAAATTCACCCCAGATTTGACAACTACAGCTACAGCTATTTAGCTCTTTGTGGTTAAGGGTGACTGGTATGCGTGTGCTCATGTGTGTGCGTGTGTGTGTTCGTGTTTGTGATGTGGTCCTCATGTTGCAACTGAATCAGCGGAGGGTTTGCAGAGGGGAAGCCCAAGTCTTACAAAAGAGGCAACTGTTAGCGATCACGTCAGAGTTAGCAACCAGGGAGGAGATCACACACACAAACACACACACATCACATCGTGCAATCCCATGGAGGCGATTTCACAGGAACATTTTTCCACGGACAGGGAAATCCTGCAACACAGGCGCGCACACACTCATCACATGTACTGCTCTGTTTTTGTTTTTCTTACTCATCGTGGACACTGAATCTCTCTCTCTCTCTCTCTCTCTCTCTCTCTCTCTCTCTCTCTCTCTCTCTCTCTCTATCTATCTATCTATCTATCTATCTATCTATCTATCTATCTATCTATCTATCTCTCTCTCTCTCACACACACACACACACACTCTGTCTACTCAACACACACCCATGATGGTCTCTTCTGCACTGCATGGAAAGGTCACTCAGTGATGTAACAGAAAATCCTCTTAGCTCCTCATGGGTCCAACGTGTGTGTGTGTGTGTGTGTGTGTGTGTGTGTGTGTGTGTGTGTGTGTGTGTGTGTGTGTGTGTGTGTGTGTGTGTGTGTGTGTGTGTGTGTGTGTGTGTGTGGTGGGTGGGAAGGGAGGGGGCTGGGGTGGAGTTGTTAAGCCTTTGTGATGTCACAAGCTGGCCCCTGACCCCGTCTGCTCTGCCTATCTATTGCTTTGTCACGCACGCACATTCTCTCTCACACACACACACACACACACACACACACACATGAACGCAGGCACACTTGCATTCATTTATCTCAGGCCCTTGTGTATACTTTAAGCTTCACACTATGTGCAAACATTGTCATGTGTATGTGCATATATGCATTTTCTTGTGTCTCTTGTTTTGACATGGTTTTTTTGTGTGTTTTTGTTTTTACAGAGGTTACAAACTGTCAATCGTCGTTTGTCAAGTCGGCGAACCTCTACAGGAGCAACAGTGAAGGTGTGTGTTTTACCTCTCTACAGCTCTATACTGTCTGTAACAAACGCTTGGCGGAACACATGAATGGGAGGAGTGGCGATCCTACAACTTTGCCATTTCAATGCATTCAATGCATTCTGTGCACTGCACAGCAAAATCCACAATGCGCCACCACGCCATTATTACAGCAACGTGGTAATAGTGAAAACATAACAATTTTAAACAACGTATAATGCATTTATTACCATTTTACGGTGACGTGGGCAGGGGGGGTTGGGGGGTCACACAATGGGGACTGGGGTTTCGCGGCGGTGCTGGCCCCCTCTCAGGTGTCGCCCCCGGGCAATTGCTCGGTCGGCCCGCCCTCACCCTGGATAGGATGGAAGAGTGCCATGACACGGTCATCCTTGGCTTACAGAGTCCTGCCATGTACACATATTTGTTCCAACCAACTCGGCTAATCAGCTGATCCTCTCTCTGTTGTTGGCACCTCTCTGCATCCCAGGCTGATGATCTAATGTCTGGGCTAATGTAATTAGTGAAGTGTAATTCTGGGAAAAGACTTGTTACTGTGGGAAAAAAACAGTCATCAGCAGCAATTCATGGAAAGGACTTTTACTGTGAAAACAAAACCAAAGTGACCTGCAATTCATGGGAAGGATTTGTTCTGTGAAAACAAATTGAGTCTGTGACACCAAGTCTCCCCGCCTCCATTAACTGTTTTTTTAATGCAGCATGTGGGGGTATGCGTATGAATAATGGCCTTCTCTGTCCCTGCAGGTTTCATGTTTGACGGTGACTCCCACCTCTACTACGACGACACCTGTGTGGTGCCCGACCGAATCGATGGTGAGCCACAGTCCCATACATGCCATACTCTTATCTCCATCTTTCCCAGTTATTTTCCCTTCTCTGTTTTCCTTTCACAATTTCTCCCTCTATCCCTCGCTTTGTTTCTCTCTTGTTCTGTCCCTTGCTCATTCTGTTTGTGTCGGTTGATGTCTATTTTTCTGTCCATCTTTCGCTCTTTTCCCTTTCTGTTTCTGTCTGTCTCCCCATTGCCATCTCCTAATATCCTAGCACCAAAGATTTTCCATATGGTATCCAAGATAAAGTACACTACTCATTGCCCATGCAACAAAGTGGGATCAATTCTGGGGTGCATTTCTCGAAACCATAGTCGCTAACTACATTAGCCACTTTGTTGTTTGCAATGCAATATCTCATTGGCAACTGGCTAGCAACTATGCTTTCGAGAAACACAACCCTGGTCTCCTGAATGGATGTGACTTTTCCCATTGAACTTTATTTATTCTGAACCCCTCTTCGTCCCATAAAGGGGCATTGAAGTCATATGACGGCCGCTTAGAACCTTACACTTACAATCCTTTTTGTTGTATTTTATGTATTATTTCATGACAGGATAACGTTTTGACCTCAACAGTCTTCTTCAGATTCTTCAGAAGGAATCTGAAGAAGACTGTTGAGGTCGAAACGTTATCCTTCCATGAAATAATAAAATACAACAAAAAGAATTCTAAGTGTGCGGACTTCTCACTCTAAAAGCTACAGTTGGCCTTCGTCCTGCACCTTTCTCTGGGATGTGCACTATCCTCTCCTTCAACCGCTTAGAACCTTACATCCTATCCTTATCAATCGTCTCTGATGACACAAGTACTGTCTATTGATCACCTCTAAACCCCTCCTGTCGCTTCCATCTTGTCCCCCCCCCCCACACACACACACTTTATCCCCCCAGATAAAACAGGACACTTTTCTTCTCTCTGTCTTCCAATATGTGACCTTGCGTCCTCCACTTGTGCTTGTGGCCTCACGTTTTGCTTATGCCCCTCCTCCATGGAGAAAACAATTCAAAAGTTTCATTTTTTTGGGACATTTTTGGGGGACTATTCTACATTCACCATCCAGTTTGCAAATGAGAAAATGACTTTACAATTGAGCGCTTGCAATATATTGAAATATAATGCTGTTGTCAGTATAATGCTGTTGTCATCATGACATTTTACTTCCTGGTACGAGGCCACAAGCACAAGTGGAGGACGCAAGGTCGCATATTGGAACGCACACTGTCTCTCCCTATCTATGTCCATCATTGACTGCCATGTTTGATCACCACTAAACCCACCTCCTCTCCCTACCATCCATAGGTAAGATAAAGCAGGAGGCGGGTCTGTTCCGCGACGGGCCGCCCTATCAGAGGCGAGGCTCCCTGCAGCTGTGGCAGTTCCTGGTCACGCTATTGGACGACCCGGCCAACAGCCACTTCATCATGTGGACCGGACGCGGCCTGGAGTTCAAGCTCATCGAGCCTGAGGAGGTCAGTGCGCGCGCACACACACACACACTACTCTACTTCTATTGTTACATTAGTACAATTGGTGGAAAGCTGTATCCAAAGCGATTATACAGTACATACCATCTTTTCAATGACTGTGAAAGTAGTAACTGCATGTTTCATTTTTTTACAACTCCTATACACCTGTTACATACATGTTGTAATTTATTCGTAGGTGTGTTTTTGTTTTGAGATGAATTCTCACAAGTGTATGTTTTGTATATCTTTGTGCTGCAGGTGGCTCGTCGGTGGGGCATCCAGAAAAATCGTCCGGCAATGAACTACGACAAGCTGAGTCGTTCTCTGCGCTACTACTACGAGAAGGGCATCATGCAGAAGGTAAAGGCACGTTCCCGTTCCAATTTCCTCTCTCTTCCTCCTCTTCATGTCTCGCCACCACCTTTTAACCCATTGACGTCTAAGGCACCTGCAAGAAAGTGTGCTGAATGCCTGAGCCTTTTTTAAAGAAAAGCTGCCCTCAGCCTATAAAATCCTAAATATCTCAGCTTCTGAAGCACATAAAAATATGCACTAAGTTGCATTTAAATGCTAAGACCCTCATCTTTCATCAGAATGTGTTCATTCATCCCAAACAAACAGAGATCTTTAATAAAGTTGTCTCAAATCTCATGAGCCTGAATGTTGCGTAATGCAGCGCCAGGGCCAATGTTGCGCAACACAACATCAGGCATCAATGGGTTAATACAACCAGGACTCTAAATGAACACCCACCAACCAGCCAAGGGCTGCTGAAAATTCTGTTTGGCTGGTTACTAGCCACTTTGACCCATTGGTGAGTGTATGTTTGGCTAATAAGATTAACATCTACTAGTTATTTTGGCTGGTGATGAAAAAAAGTTCATTTAGAGCCCTGAATACAGCAGTCCACTGTAGGCAGTTGAGGCCCGCTGGCACATGCGCACTCCCGGTAGCAGATTAGAATACATGGCCATGGACGTCACTCTATTGAAAGGCATTAAAAAGAATAGAACGCAGAAAAATACGATAGAATGTATCATCAGAATTGAATCCAACCTTACAACTTTTTCAATTGGCTTGTCTACAAATTGGGTTAACAGATACTTAAATAGTAGGAAATACAAAATAACAATTCATTAATCATTTCATCAACTATGAAAACATTGACTACAATGATTTTGCATGTGTGTATGCAAGCCACTAAAATAACCATTTCTCTTCTCTCTTTTCTTTTGTACACAGGTGGCCGGGGAGCGGTACGTCTACAAATTCGTGTGCGACCCCGAAGCCCTCTTCTCCATGGCCTTCCCCGACAACCAGAGGCCCAGCCTGAAGGCCGACCCCGAGGGCCTGGGCGTCCCTGAGGAGGACACGGTGCCCCTGTCCCACTACGAGGACCCCGTGGGCACGCGCTACCCCCCGGGACACGACGCCAGGGACCAGTGCCTGCCCTTTCCTGACAGTTACGCCTTCTAGGCAGAAGATGGTGATGGAGAGGATTGCGTATTGTATGAAGACGGGAACTGTTGAGAAGTGACTGTTGGTGGACCACTTGCATGAACATAATACGACACGAAACAAAACTTATTGTTTTATCGCTCGAAAACCTCCTGAAAATGCCAACAATTAGCACACAAACACGCACACACACTGATGTTAGACACACTCCTTGTCAACACTGCTGAGCAGTGTGAAGACTTGCACCCTCGTACACACACATACGCACACATCCACACACACCCACTTTATACACATCCAAATGCATGCATACACATGTGTCTGTACATACCATACTCTCTCGCACAGGCTTATGCATGACTGTAATCTCCAGACAAAGGCAGCTCTGAAGTGGCCCGATTAAATCAGGCCTTCTTCCCCTGTTTCTGGACCAATGTTTCATCTTCGTTTTTGATTCCAGCATTGTTCTTCTTCGTTTCCTTCTTCGGGGCGGTTTCACGCTCTTCTTTATTCTGTGCGTGACCTGACTAGCGGCCACCAAACTGATGTCTGATGTTTCTAATCCTCTTGATATATGTATTTTTCTAACTGTAAGCTAAAGGGACCCCTCGTTTAAAAACTATCCAAAAATTATCACACAAAAAAACTAAACAAAAAAGAGATTTTTTTAAAAGAAGTATATCTAAATGTAATATTTTTTCTGAATTGCAGATGGTTATTTTGTGGACTTTTATGGGTCTATTTTTTTTGTTTTTGTTTTCTCGTAACTTTTACTTGTGTTTTAATTCTGGCTGCTGACTGTACGTTCCCCTGCCTCTGCCTCTGTGTAGCTATGGCTTCCGCTGACGAGACGTGTTGTTTATCGCTCTAACACCCTGACGACCCTCGCTTGGTGACAATGCAGATGACACTTGCTGACAAGTGTGCAGAGTATTCTGCACCGTCGCTTTCTCTTGAGCTGCTCTCAGACTTGGCAACACTGACTGTACACAGTAAATGTTGTGGTGTTAATTCAACACTTACAGAGTTCATTTAAGTCCAAATGGACTCAAATGAACTCTCTAAGTGTTAAATGAGCACTGCAGAATTTACTGTGTACTGTGTTCTATTTCTGGCTTTCCCCCCCCTCCACAGAAGACATGATCTGTATCAAATAAATCCTCAGCAACAGTGGATTTTGTTTTTAGCCGTCAATCAAAACTTGGAAATGTAGCTAGCATGCATGCTTGCATGTAAATGGGGCCAGTTGAGTTTTGATTGCCGTAAAAAAAACAATACTGTACGTTTCTCCTCTGAAAGCAGCTCTGGTGCCAGTGGGGCAGGCATTTATTCTCTCGCTGTAAATTTAGAAGTCTGTCAGCTTTATTTTTTTCTAAATATGAACTTGTATGGAGTCATTTGTAATTCCTGGGCTGGGGTGGGGGGGTTGGAGTAAGTCAAATTTGTTTAAGACAAGGGTTTAAAAGACGTTTTTAAAAAATCTATAAATATATATGAATATATTTTTGCAAAATCTCCATTTTTTTTGTCTGTACATGTATACGCTGTTTAACAGATGCATATTCTGAGCTCTGTGTCCATGTGCTGCAGGGGTTAACGTTTTCCATGTGAGGAGAGATGGTGGTCGTGGTTGGGTGTGGTGTGGTGTGTGTGTATATTGTAAGCAGGGTGTTCTCATTGGCTGCAAGTCAATCTACTTACTCCTGTCCTTTCCTAATGATGCAACGCATTCACATTATCATTGAAGTTTTTATTCAATATCTTGCATAAAAAATACAATTCAAAAAGACCAGAGGCTGCATGAAAGGACAGGAGGACGCATATTGACTTGCGGACATGGGCTCAATGGCACTTAAGTGACACAATTTTTGAAGTGGCTGTGCAGCAGACAGCAGCAGGTCATGTGTGTGTGTGTGTGTGCGTATGTGTGAGTGTGAGAGTGTGAGTGTATACGTGCATGCCTGTTGCCATGGCCACAAGTAGGATCAGGGTATCAGGACATTGTGATGTGGGAGTCATGGATACGATGAACCCTATTGAAAGTTGGGCTTTTTCTCCCAAGTTCCACACACTACTGTCTCTCCTCACTGTCTCTGCTTGGACGTATGAATCTGTACTGGGTACAATAAACTCTCTAAGCTTCACGTCTTGTCCCATCAGTCTTTTTGTACTGCATCTAACACTGCATCTCTCTCTCACACACACGGTAGGCCTATTGAGTAAAAGATTCGACGATTTACGTACACGCATCAACAGAGCATTGATGAAGTAGTTTCACTCACTATAAAGGGACACATTTCTCCAAAGCGTAGTTGCTAACTACGGTAGCTACTTTGTAATAGTTGCAATGCAATTTCCCATTGACAGTTACCCAAGTTGCTAACTGCTAACAACTACGCTTTCGAGAAATGCACCCCAGTTCAATATTAGAAGTACTAATACTTTTTCAAGATAATGTAATAGATATAATTGCAATGTCATACAACATAATGCAGTATTATTTTAGAACAGTGATTCTCAAAGTGTGGTCCGGGGACCACTTGTGGTCCGCGACAGAGCTCAGGTGGTCCGCGAGCGGATTTCTACTTTTCCAAGACAAGCTAGCTGTATGCTCTATTTGTAACACTATTACAAAGCTAAACATAGCTGGAGTCTTATTTTCACCACAATAAGACAGGCTTGTAATGTGAAAAAAGTAAGTGGTCTGTATCCGAAATAGCAGTGTCAAATTAGCACATTTCAACTGTCAATTCATTTGACAGGTGGTCCTTGAAGATATTTGGGGGGACAAAGTGGTCCTCGGTCTGAAAAAGTTTGAGAAACACTGTTTTAGAATACCATCAGTATTAATATTATTGCATTAAAGACCTCATGACACGTTTAAAATACTGGAATATACACATACACGTGGAAAATATATATAAAATATAGTCACTTGAAGTTGGTTTTGATCATTATGTTTGAGAAATTGATTTTGTACGGCGTTTGAAAAGTGTGATTTTTGAGGTCTGCTGGCGAGCTTGCCAACGGTCGGTCATGTGACCTATGACGTAGACTCCGGAACATTTATTGACACCTGTCAGTCGATCGCCTGTCAACAAGATGGATTCCTCAGACTTTTTTTGAAGTGGAGGAATCCAATCCGATGTTGGAGTATAATGGTGGGGGCATAATGCCATACAGGTATGAGCCATATCTTGGAGAGTTGGAGCCACACGACTCTGAAAGTTCAGATGGCGAGGATGAAGGTGGTGTTGCTGCTACTGTGGCAGACGGTGGGATGCCAAGGGACTTTGGCAGGCTACAGCATGTGGAATGGTAACTACCTTCTTGTTTACTTTCCAGACAATGAACAGAGAGTAGACTCCGTAAGATAGGCCTAATTGTCTACTTTAGTGTAATATCCACATTTGTAGTCCTAGCTTATAGCGAGCGTGTGCTGTCTGTTTTCACCTCCCATAATAAGCAACGCCATAAGGCTAACTGACCTAGCCTACAGCTCGCAATTGGACTCTTGTTATATCCCAGTGCTTGTCGTTGTTTTCATCTTTATTTTTAATGATGTTAGTTTTCCTTTTTTTAAAAAAAATATGAAGGAATCATAAAAATACAAATTAGGTATACCATAGCAGTTTGCCTTTCGCCTAGGTCCTGACCAGTGCTTTCCACGTCAACCCTCGACATTGACAGTGATTATTTCAAGACCCTTCCTTCTACCTGTAACATTTTAGGTGTTCGTGTGGGAGGTGTGAGCCCATGCCTACAGTAGACGAGTCGGTGTGCTGCCGTGAACAGTCGAGGGTGTGCGAGAGGAGAGAGGAGGGTGGAGCAGGCATCCGCTGCATTACAGAGCATCTTGGCTTTCAGCCAGTTTGCATGAACGTGCACGTTCTGCGCACTGCCTACTTCCACTACCGGCAGGACTACGGGGACGTAGAGGGAGAAGAGTGAGTATAATATTTCGTGTGGAATTGGATAGTACGATCTGACATTACAAAAAAAAAAAACAACAGAACAGCCCTGAAGGCTACAGTGGGCCTACTTATAAAACAAACTTTTTTCCCCTTCTGATCTTTCTTTCAACTGTTAGGTGGAAGAGGTACACCGCATATAGGCAGTTTGTGCGATGGTGCTACGAGTACCTGGGAAGACATGTCAGGGTCCCCTTACCGTCCTGTGTGGTGTGCTGTGTCCGGAGAAGTTTTCCCTCTGTTGATTACAGGGGGTTCCAGGATGCCAACAACAACCCATGATATAGCACAAGCACTTATGTGTTGGTAATTTTGTTTTCTTTTTTTTGTTTGTAAATACTACATTAAATTAAGGTCAATTTACCTCTTCAAGTGAATGTGTCTTCATTTTACAATTTACAACAAATACGCCTTTACCATGGAATAGCAGCTGGTATTCTTTACTGAGTGGTGACCAAGATGCTCTGCAGTAGGCCTACTTCTGGGTCAAGAATACAATAGCGTATGTAACCGAGTGGGGTTACTAAGATTTCAGACTTTTAAGTAATTAGGTTTTAAAAGGTGACTACGCCAGTCTCGTTAAAGGGTGAGACAACCCAGATGTTAAAAACACTATTTTCCCCGACGGGTTCTGGATGACAAAGGATGACACAGCTGTTGCACATACAATAGTTTTTATTTTCTTCTGCTTTCAGTCTTATTTGTATTCAAAATGTGCAGGCAGTTCACTTGAGCTTATATACACAAACAGAGTTTTAACTCCACTGAAGTCAATACAGATAGATATCATGAAACAGTGACGGCTGAAGTGCGAGAGCACTGAGTAGGCTAGTGCAGGTAATTTACTGAGCGTGTTACCTACACACTCTGCACTGCGAATGCTCTATTGATAACTCCTCCCCTCCCCCCTCCAAAAAAACACGACCCTTCTCCTCCCTCTTTAAGTGCTATTTGTGATGCGGAAGCGGGTCGCATGTGCTTTCACTGCTGTCCTCTTCTCCGGCTTCTCACATGACGCACTGAGTGGCTCTGGAACAGGGGATTGGTCTGGGATGTCAAGGTCATCACCGCTGTATTCCTCACCTCGACACATGGCCTCCACCATCTGCATCAGCTCCTCTGCATAGCCTGTTGAATATGGGACAAGGTTCAAATTAACCCTACAATAGGTATGATACACCAGAACATCTCAAAAGACATATCATATCCGCAATCAACTTTCTATTATGCTTACCAAAAGACGGCTCCGTCAGCACTTTCCTAACAATGTAGCCGCCCTTCTTGTACTTAGGAAACCGCAAGCTGAACATTTTTTCGCCATCCTTTCTGCTCCGCTGCTCCCTGTTGGCATTCTCATTGAAATGCAGAGCAGCCAGGATCACTCTAAGAATTGAACACAAACAGAACATGCAGGAACAAGATGAACATGAAGCTGAGATATTTAGGATTTAATAGGCAGAGGGCACCCTTTCCCAAAAAGGGCCTAGGCTAAAATGGGTTAATCAGGTTGCACAAGGCCCTCACCCTTTCCTACACAACTACATCCGGAATGGCCCCAGCCTATCTTACAGACATAATAAGGCTACTCTTCCTTACTCTATGCTAATGTCTTAAAAAAAAAACACACACACAACCCCTAACGCATTTACAATTATTGCTCTGCACATCTACTGTGCACTACAAATGTTGCAAGCTGTGGTCATATCCTCAATTTTAAGTTGCTTTGGATAAGAGCTTCTGCCAAGTGCAATGTAATAATGTCCTAAAAGTATGTTTCACATAATATTTCTGTAGGATTACCTGCTCTCCATCCCTTTGTACGAAAAGTGGCACATCTTTGGCGCAAAGTGGGTGATCAGGCTATGGAAGGCCTCGAGGTAGGATGTCTGATGTGATGGGGACAGGCGTTGTACATCTGCACACAGCCTCTTGTTGCATATTATCTTCTCCACTTCAATGGACACCTTCGTATCTGAAGAACATTGTATAAAATACATGCCAATTATGCAACGTGATGCATGCAACATGATACTCGGATTACAATCTCTGTAAAATAAACATTAGGACTATACTCACGATATTTCAGCCACGGTTTGCGTTGTTCCCTGCCTTCCAGGACTCCGTGCGCACAAGACGAGAACAGTCCCTTGAATCCGCTGTGCCTGTTGTGGATGTGACTGATGACTGATGTCCATTTGTCCACCACAAGTTGAGCATTGCCAGGAGGCGTCGAAACCACGGACCAGTAAAGATGGTTTACGATACTTCCAACCCAGGGTTTGACATCCTGGCATCCTCTGGTTTGGCCAAGGCTCAACAACTTCTTCTTGATACCTGAGTAAACATGTGTAGATAAATCAATAAATTGTGAATGTAATGTACTGCATCTGCCATGCCATAGATTTTGAAGGGCTTGACACCGACGCTACAACTAAAGGCCTTTTTACATCCGTGAACAGCCTGGTGTAACAGCTATGTAATGCCATGTGCTAGAATTGTAATTACACCACACAAAACTACTTTCACACATAACCCGTCCATAAAAAAAACATATATTTTCAAAAGGAATGTCTAGGTAGTGCTTCAAGTTTCTCAATTACACTAAACAGGTTTTAAAATGCTGCACTTACTCTTGGCTACATGCCATATGTCAAACTGGTGTGTGATGTCTGGATGGTCCTCTCTCATCATCATGTTGATGCCTATGTGCCTGTCTGTCACGAGAGTTCCGACATCCACAAAGCCCTGGACTTTCTCAAGGGATCGCTGCAGGCCCACTTTCTCCATGTGGTAGGACCCTCCAACCTCATTGCTCTAAAACATAAAAAGCAGGAGATTTTGATGAGCATAAAACATTGACTAATATAGAATTGTCATTATTACAAAATAAGACTGTTTTGTGTACTAGGCAAGACTGACAGAGGGGCATAATACATCTGAAATGTACCTGTACAAGTTGTACGTCTATAACCGCCATTTTTCGGAGCTCCATTGTCGAGTAGGTGCCATACTTCGCACAATGCCCTGGGGTGTCGGCACGCCCATCACCCCCACACACAATTGGTTCCCCTTCAGCCTGTAGCAGACACAGCATGCCCAACTGCTGCTCGCTCCAAAGTCGCTTGACAGCTTTGAAAAGCACCTGGTCTTGGTGTCTGAAGAAGGATCGTTCCGATATCACAGCAACTCCCAATCGTGATAAGACACGTAGTACCTTCGTGACCGTGGCCCCACTGAAGAGAATGGCAGCGGACAACAACACATTCCCAGCTGCTGTTCTGCCAAAGAAAGGTTGAGTGTTCCACTGCCCTTGGTTCCCGCAGTCCTCGCATCGTATGGTGACCTGTAACAATGTTCCGACCTCTTTACACTGCCAGGACAGTGACCTGCTCGCACAAAGTCCACAGCTGCACCAAGCTGAGAAGAGCGTCACCAGGCATTCCCAGAACACGAGGAAAACTCGACCTGCTGGCGGCGACTCAGGTGGCGGGACTGGTGGAGTATCAGGCTCAGTGACAGGATCCTCCTCTGAATCATCGGAAGACGGCTTGTAGTCCGAATCATCTGTCGTAGACATGTCAGCTGAATCCGACATCTCATCCTCTTGCAGATCCGGGTTGGCATCCTCAGTCTGAGTTCCAACGTCCACCATCGCTGTTGTAGCCTGCACACCTGGGGAAAAACAATGTTCAGTATATAGAAATCAGTGTCAGCTTTAGGAAATCTTCATTCAATTCACACAACTTTTTTTGAAGGTGAAGGTTGCAGGCACTGGTAATTGCATAAATTGTAAATTACTCTACCCAGACATAGTTTTTCCAGCATTTTTTGTGTAAATGTGAAAATACATGTTTGACATGGAAAATGATTGTCATTAGCGATTTATGTACACAAGATGCATTGCTGAAAACCTTCCCCAGACATGTGTTTGTATAAAATATGTACATAAATGTAAAAACCTGTAGTCCGTCGACATCCTCTGAACTGCATAGCCACCGTCCTTGTAGGTGGCCTCAGACAAACTTGTATGGAACTGTCACAGCCCTGATCTTTTGTTGAGTTCACCTGAATAAATCAGAAAGAACATATGTGCACATGTCTATATCTATCTATCATATATAATGTGTGTGTGTTCAAGGTTTTTTTTTTATCCTTCCAACACAGGTAACCTATCTGAGTAAAAGGTAGACCAGTGTACTTGTCTTATGATAAGCTAATTCTGCACTGGTTGGGTTTAGTTTGTGTCGGTCCCTGTTAGGGTTTTTTTTTGTCATTCAGTAATGACACACTCTCTCATTAGGTAGGTACAATGGAGTAAATGGTGTAACAGTTCTGTGATAGCATTTGCTACTGTTGTAGTTACACCACAAAAAAAAAACGTTTACTTTTTCTTTTAACACCTCTAGAAATGGAGAGGGTGAGGATGAAGGTCTGAGAGAGGGGGCTGGTACTTGATATACTGTAATGCTGCTGTGTATAGATATTCACATATGGTCTTTAGTCATCTTTAGTAACTTAGTTCACCTGTAAAGTTTACCAAAACTTACATCAGTAGATGGGTCCACGTCAGCTGGTAAGTCATCTCTTTCCTCTTCAGCACCATATAGAGATCGGCATTCCTGAAGTACCTGAAACATTATATTATCATTTGTGACAAACATGGCTGCGGTTTGCACACAGAAAAGAGTTGCACATTGACATGACATATAACAGCTGTTATTGTATATGTTTGGTTTTCTAACAGTAAAGTACTAACTTGTAATTGCATGACGAATACAGTGTAAGATCATAATAATTCACACGGGATAAATATTACCTATGGACCTCTGGTAATTCGCAATTACCCCCGGACCTCTGTGATTTTTCGTGGCGCATTCGAACGGGATAAGCAAGTCTGTAAGCGAAATTCATGTCGCATTCGCAAAGGACTAACGCAGACATTCTCCGTAACTAATCACCGGGGTCCATTAGGTAATACAAGTCCCGTCCGAATTGGGCTTTATGCTCCATTTTAGGCACGACACAATGTTGATGGGAGATGACAGTCGCTGAGAACAGACTTTGCATTGCGAGTCGTGTACATTGTTTATTCAGCTGACACACAGGAACAGTGACTATTATGGCTTCTGCTGAATACTTCAAAGGCATATCATTGTACCGTACACACTGTAAGGTGGCGAGCTGAAATGTAGGAGGAAGGAGACTAAACTTTTTGCTAACACTCGAGATGAACTTAGCTGAACGGCTGAAGCACTTAGCATTAGTAGCCTAGCCAGTTGAGCTGAAGTGTTCAGAGCTGGTCAACTTCAACTAACTCTTCAATAAACAAGTTTTAAATACAGTGACAAAACACGAACCCCACTGCATCTCCGTTCCCTTGAGTTCATTATTAAAATATAGTTCAAAATAGATGACTACGTACCTCCAGCCTTTGCCGTTTCTCCAGAGCATGAGACCTCCTGCTGTGGTCGATGTCGCCGGTCGCCCCCCTCGAGTTTGTCCCTCGAGGAAATATGCTTGGCACTGATGTTGGCAGCAAAACCCTCTTCAGGCGCACATTAAAACCTAGCTGCTCCTTCAGAGCCGGGGTCGAGTCGTAGCACTCATCCTGGAAATGTGCAGAGCACAGTACAGAGGACGAGCTTGGGTGCCACAGTGTGCCTTTTGGACCAGCTCTTGTCCTCCGAACTTGCTGCGTCCACAGTGAACTCACAGCAGGGTCTTTAGGAAAACGATGAAGGGTAACGCCGTTATCCCGGGTGTTGGAGCAATATCCAGCAACACACCGCTCAGGCATGTTTTTGTTGAACAAAGGGCGTATACGGTAGCTATATATATATATATTAAAACTTAGTCGCGATTCCTGTCAGTAGGCTAATGCTTTGATGACGGTTGGCATGGCAGCACCTGCAATCAAGTCTAGAGACTGGGCGTTCCTGAGTGTACGTCATCTTCCATGTTGGAACTGGGCGGGACACTGGCCTGTGGCTTCAGTGGCGTGTGTTCAAATTTCGAAAATAACAGGAGAACCGGGCATATTTATCACAGTAATGCATCTCAATTAGAAAATAATTATTATTTCAGAATGAACGAAAACGGGTCGTCTCCACGTGTCATGAGGTCTTTAACTACATGTCACCATTACCTGCTACTATTATATTAGCATACTGTATAATTACTGTGTAACAGATTAGCGTGATTAACAGTATGTAGTAGCACCCATAGTTTAAACTTTAAAGGACTAATGAAGGCAACTCGGAACAGTGGGTTTACAGCTTCGCAGGGGCCCGAAACCCTTATGGGGAAAAAGCTGTTGCAACTGCCGTTTCTTGCATAATTTGTGGTAATTTAGTAACTTCCGAATATGTTTTATTCATGTGGTATGCATAGGGTGAACTATGGTAAATTGGGACACTTTTGGTAGATCGCAAAAAAAACCCACTTTAAGTTTAAAATACACCAACATTTAGTAATTGTATGTCTTCATATGGGTCTTGGGTACATCTCCATGTAGGAATTAGTTTTTGAAGTATGATATTTTATAATATATTAACATTTAAAGACAGTGAGACACCAACTTCGTTGTGAGAAAATGCTATGGTAATTTGGGACACCCTTTAATGTAAAATGGGACAGTCTGTTATATTATCATTATTTTTGTGCAAACTGAAGAATAATACTGTTTTTCTCTTGTTAACAGACTAGGATCTTAACTATTTAAAAAATGATATAACATCCCTGAAACATTTCCATTTCAAGAGAATATTGAAGGAGTATGGCATGTGACTGTGGCCATGGCCATTAGCATGTGGGATGCATATTACAATACAGGCCTATGGCGTGCTAATATGTTATGCTAACAGCTAACAGAAGCCCATTCTGTTGCTATGAGAAAACTGTCCCATTTTAGCTTAAAATATTGTCCCAAATTAGCTCACTCCACTATACTTACTAAAAGTATGTCTCCTTAATAAAGTAAAGACAAATGTGTAAATGTTTTGATATTGAGTTAAACCTTTAGTAAAACAACATATATTTCAATCACATTTTGTACCATATTATCACTAATTCAGCCATAATATCCTTATGATCTGATAGCATAATCGACATGTCAGCTAGCTAAACTGACAAGTGTTGGATCCACTGTCACTTCAAACCTTTGCTCATTTCTTTTATGATACTTAACACCAAATAAAATTATTGTTCCTTATACATGACAGTTGCAGTAACAATATTACATCCCATTTTGTGATTGGCTGCTAATATTTAGAAAGAAAACAACCCAAAACCTTATTTGTCCCAATTTGGCTGATGTCCCAAATTACCTTAGTTCACCCTATGCGTTCACACTTCCTAAAATGGCATTAATATTACAGTAATGGGGCAGTAAAATAGTGTAATGGCATTTTTTACAATACAGTAAAACACCGAGTTATTTTTCATGAGAAAGAGGACTATGATGTATGATGATCGATATGTACATAGCCCCCTTACAGCAGATGGGTCCATCAAGAGGCATATTCACCCTTTTGCCGAGAGTCAGGTGACAATACGGTTATAACAGAGGCTCTGCGCTAAGGGGTTTTAAGGCTCCTTGCCCAACATTTTTATTACAGCAGGCCCAATGAATTCTCGGTTTACCAATGAGCCAGATGCATGTGCTATAGATTGATGCTGACATGGAGAAAGGTGTCGGACTTTGCCGTGCTATGCTGTGACTCAGGTGAGTGCTGCCGTTGCAGCACACTGTGTCACAGGTTAATCTTTAATCCTAGTCTACTAGGCTAATCCCATGCTTGTCTCCTCATTCCTCTCTTCACTCTTTCACAACTCTCTCTCTCTCTCATCCTTCCATTCTTCATTCCTCCCTCCCTGCCTCCTCCTCTCCCTTTCTCCCACCGCTTGCGTCACTTTGCAATCTCTTTCCTCATATCCATCCATTGTCTCTTTCCCTCTCTCTCTCTCTCTCTCTCTCTCTCTCTCTCTCTCTCTCTCTCTCTCTCTCTCTCTCTCTCTCTCTGTCTTCCAAGAGTCACTTTACTCTCTTTCACTCCCTTTCCTTTTTGCACTCACTTCTCTAATTATCTCTCCTGCTCTCTGTCTCTCTGTCTCTCTGTCTCTCTGTCTCTGTCTGTCTCTCTCTCTCTCTCTCGCTCTCTCTCTCTCTCTCTCTCTCTCTCTCTCTCTCTCTCTCTCTCTCTCTCTCTCTCTTCACTACAATCTCTCTCCACCGTTCTCCTCATTAGGGCTACTATAGGCTATTGCACGCTACAGTTGCTGGGTTGCCATGGAGCTCCAGTATACCCATCACCAACACTTTCATCTCCTTTCTTCTCACTCATCCTTCCTTTCCTCACACACCTCCTTTTCTCTCTCTCTTTCTCGCTCTCTCTCTTCCACAACTCTCTGCCATC
>NC_085868.1:34026920-34036920 GCF_034702125.1 Engraulis encrasicolus
TGACGGGGAAAATTGCATTTTACATAGTCCTACATGAAAAGGGGGATCTTCTCCATGGTCCGCCATTTTGAATTTTCAGAAATAGGCATTTTTAGCTGCAAAACTTACCATCCTTTGGTCATACTAGTGAATGTTGTTTTATTATTTACTAATATTCATGAAAAGAACAAATTTGGCCATGGGCAGCACAGTTTGAATGAGCAGCAAAGTTGCAATACCTACTCTGTCCACCATCTTACACGGTGCACCTTTAAAGATGGCCTCTCAACGTCATTTGATTAATATTGCTGTGTTCCCCATTGTTATTGAATGTGTTACGCGTTGGTCCTGTTTTAAAAAACGTTCTGGTTGCTTTGTTTCAAGCCGTTTTTGCAAGCCAGCAAGGTGGCTTGTGGAGAAACGAGAGGGTGTTCCGTGTTTGTCGTGGAAATGCGTCTCTGATTGGCTCACTCTTCCTGCTCTCGTGGAAATGCGTCCTCCTGTTCTTGGAGAGAATGTAATGGGAAACAGAGTCGCCACTTCCCCGGGTGGTACTGCACTATAGGGGCGCCAACGGAGGCGTGCATGCTCCATTCAGGGCTGTGCTCTTTCGACAGCGACCCCCAGGCGAGCTGCAGGCACGGAGCAACCAGAGTGGGCTTGCTGTATGGATGAGGCTTTGTGCTGTGTGTGTACCTGAGAGTAGCAACCAGCTGATAGCTAAGCTAAGCTAGATTTCTGGCCACCAGACGTTGCTTGTATTGAAAACAAGCAGAAAAAAATTACTCGACATGTTTTTAGAAAAATGGGTCGACATAAACCTTTGTGGGCAACGCCTTCTTTCGACGTGACGAAACACAGAAAGGCTTTCGTGATTCGCTCGTTTCTCTGCATTATTTATGTCAATTGGGAAACACCGGGAAACACAGCCAGGCGAGGTGAAGCACCGCTATGAGAGCCTTGCAAGTGAGTTTAACTTGGGGTGACCGTCCGATCTTCAAAAGGAGTGAGTAAAACTGTGTTTTATCGGAAGTTGGCCTTTAAGGAATAACTTATGGAAAATATATTTAACAATGTTTGTATATAATGAATAAGTCAATTGTAAATTATCCACTTATTTTATGGTAAATAGCAATCATTGATTCTGAAATATATTCAATAAAAATATAAACTTACACTATCAGTTTATGGTAATGTACAAAAGTAACTATAAATATATAGGCCTATAATTTACAAGTAATTAACTAATCATTAAAAGATACAATCTTCTATCAACTAAAAGTTGTTAACTAACTGTTTAATGTGCAACAAAAATACTATATTTCAAGGTAAGGTAACACTTAACAATAAAGCGCACATTTAAGAATTGTTACCTACTCCGTATCAAGTATTTTTTCAATATTGGTATGTGATAATGACATAATGAATGCATCTTGTTAGTAGGTCATGGTAGTTATTAGGTCATGGTATAATATTTTCCTCATCTATGGTTAAAGAAATGACTGTAACTGACATACTATACTTGTAAACACATCAGTTAATCCTTTCATAGATTCATTCATTCAGTCAATCCATCAATTCATTCATTCATTCATTCGGTGAGGTAGAACGTGCCTGTCTACACATCAGTTTATTAATTCCTTCGTTTACACATCCATCCATCCATCCTCTCAGTCATTCATTCATTGTGCAGATGTCAGATAGAAAGAAATTATTAATTTATTCATCTCCCCATCCATCCATCCATCCATCCAATGAGCTTTTGAGAGGTAGGACGCACTGTAGGCCTTTCTGTGCATTTCATTCATTCAATCATTCATTCATTCATTCATTCATTCATTACCTCCGCCAGGAGGTTATGTGATCGCCTGGGTTTCTGTGTGTGTGTGTTGTCTGTGTTTGTTTGTTAGTTCGCTGCTATTCCACTGCCTGCCACAAGGTGCGCACGGTGAGCACTGAGCAGAGGCGTGTCTGCGCCTTTCTCAGCAAGGAACAGGGGAGAGACTGCCGCCAGCTCCAACACCAAGTGCATTTCACCTAAAAAGTTGTTCATCTGCAGGCAGCCTTCATCCGCAGGCAGTAAATCAGTCCCGTCAAATGAATTATTCAAAATTATTCAATTTGTGATACGTGTGGCCTAGACTATGTTATCATTGCTGTTGCAAGAAGGACACCCCCGCAGATCGTTTAGGTTCACAATGCTGTCGAATTAATTACGTTGTCAAAAAATATGGAATATGTGATCGTGTACGTTCACAATGTTGTTGTGGACTGTGACTTAGGTTCACAATCCTGTCGAATTAATTAGGCTACCGTTGCCAAAATAATTTATGACTCTAGGCCTACGTTCACAATGCTGGTAAAATTCATTACATCCCCTTCGCTACATTTAAAAATAACCCCAAGTTGTTTGCGAGATGGACAGGGATCAGAAAGTCCGACAGCATGCATAATGGCCGAGCACGGGCAAATATTCCACACGGGTGAGCCTGCGCCATTCTAAACGGTTCCTAAGGAACAGGGTGGGACTGTCTCCTTTGACGCCAGCTCCCACACCAGTGCTGCTATCAACCTAAAAAGTTGCTCATCAGCAGGCAGCCTATAACCTGCTACACCCTCGTTGAAGTTAACAAACAATCATGTAAAATCAATCCGCTGCCTGAAATAGGCCTATGTGTGAAGTGGAAGTGAATTGTTGCGAGATGGACAGTGACCACCGCAGATCATTTTGGTTGACAATGTCGAATTAATTGGGTACCATCGCCAAAAATATGGAATTTGTGGCTGTGTAAGTTCACAATGCTGGTCAAACACCCCCTTCACTAAATTTAAAATCAAGCCCAGTTGCGAGATAGACCACAAATTCCGACAGCAATGCCCGTGGACTGATTAACGGTGAATAGTGATTTGAGGAATGGGGGGAAGCAAATGCCGCTTCAACCGACAGCGCCAAGACCAACCAGTGGCCCATGAGAACGATGCATATACCATCGTAGGCAAAAAAGGCCTTACCCGTCTGTAGTTGTTTCAGTTTTGTTGGTCAAAATCATTACATTCCCTTCATTAATTAGGCTCTATCAGCGCGTGATCACAAGGTTTCAAAGCAGGTAGATTTTGCAAATGACTGAACTGACATGAATGTGTCATTTTGAAAGTTCTGAAAGGAATATAGTCGTTCATATTGGCAAAGTGATTATTTTTGTCCATTATCTAATTATGCCATGCCTGGCGGAGGTATGTGATCTCGGAGCACTTTTCTAGTTCATTCATTCATTCATTCATTCATTCATTCATTCATTCATTCATTCATTCATTCATTCATTCATTCATGCATTCATTCATTTGTTCGGTCATCTGTCTACTTACTCACTCATTCACTCACTGACTCACTGACTGGACTGAGCGGTTGTAAGGTGGCCCATGCTGTACTCTACCTGTCCACACCCCTGGCATGAGATGTACTTCTCCGCCTCGCACGGGGCATTCAGGCCTCTCCGGGAAGAGTTGGTGTTCTCCTTAAACTTGGCCCTGCAAACCAGGCAGTGTGTGTTTACATTTACTGTCTCATTGCCATGACAACGCCATGATGAGGTGATCTCACTCTGTGTGTGTGTGTGTGTGTGTGTGTGTCTGTGTGTGTGTGTGTTTGTGTGTGTGTGTGTGTGAGAGAGAGATAGAGAGAGAGAGAGAGAGAGAGAGAGAGAGAGAGAGAGAGAGAGAGAAAGTGTGGATGTATGTGTGTGTGTGTGTGTGTGTGTGTGTGTGTGTGTGTGTGTGTGTGTGTGTGTGTGTGTGTGTGTGTGTGTGGAGGAAGTCGATGTATGTGTGTGTGTGTGTGTGTGTGTGTGTGTGTGTGTGTGTGTGTGTGTGTGTGTGTGTGTGTGTGTGTGTGTGTGTGTGTGTGTGTGTGTGTGTGTGTATTCTCCACACATTTCGCACAAAGAACGTTTTGACCACAGCAGGTCATAATTACATAACTGTCAGCCCTGGTCAGACTTACCTCTAGAATTACTTCTGTGTGTAATTATGTGTGGGGGAGACTTCCTTAAAGTCCTAACTGCAGTTGATGCAATAAGCATTCTCAAGGACTTGTTTATGTTTAGTTTAGTTTAGTTTAGTTTAGTTCAACAGGGACCATGCACAATACACATTGATTACAGAAGTAAAAAGATGGCTTGTGCCAGATTATAGCTACAGTATATAGCTAATTTCCATCTGCAGTCCCTGGACAGGTAAAACAAATATTAAAATACAATAACATAGACAAGATATAAACAAGTAAGCACATCCATAGGCCATAGGTCAAACACACACACACACACACACACACACACACACACACACACACACACACACACACACACACACACACACACACACACACACACACACACACACACACACACACACACACACACACACACAAATGGCATACAGTGTGTCATATTTTTTAAAAACATATGATTAATGTTGACAAGACTGGTTGGTTAATATCCATTTTTTCACACCCCTTGAGAAGGCCTGATAATCAGTAATACTTTTTAGGTTACTGGGTAGACTATTCCATGTTTTGGTTGCCCTGAAGGAGAAGGCTGACTGAGCAAAAGCAGTTCGTCGGATTGGGAGACTACAATCACCCCTAATGGTGGATCTTGACGTTCTGCTCATCAATTCAGAGCAGGGTTGAACAAATGTTCTTAGGGGTGGGGGTGCTGCATTGTGAATAATTTTATGGATTAGCCGCAGATCAGAAAATTGTATGATGTTTTCAAGGCTGAGCATATTATACTTGCTCAGTATAGGACAATGGTGGTACTGAAAAGATCTTCTATCTAGGACCTTCAGGGCCTGCTTGTATGTGAGTGTGTGTACAGTGTGTGTACTGTATGTGTGTACGTGTGTGCTCAGACAATTTAGCTGGTGCAATGCACTTTGTTCATGGTGGATGCCTGTGCCTGTGTGTGCTTGTGTGCGTGCTCAGACAAACTGTCATTTGATACAATGCAATGACCTGTGTGTGTGTGTGTGTGTGTGTGTGTGTGTGTGTGTGTGTGTGTGTGTGTGTGTGTGTGTGTGTGCGTGTGTGTGTGTGTGTCTGTGTGTGTGTGTGTGTGTGTGTGTGATGGCTGACCTACACATCTCAGAGACGCTGACGTTGTGCATTCTCGATGACTTTGTCAGACTACTGTATGTGTCAGTGTGTGTGTGTGTGTGATCCCTCGCCTAAACGCCTCTGTGATGTTGACGTGATGTGCATTCTTCATCACCTCTGTGTGTGTGTGTGTGTGTGTGTGTGTGTGTGTGTCTCCGCCCCCTCACCTGAAGGCCTCGCTGAGGTTAACGTGATGTGCGTTCTCTATGACCTCGATGTCCTCTCCGCCACAGGCCACCACTGTGCAGCCGCGGCAACGGAACTTAACGGCCGAGGGTTCCATTCTCCTCCTCCTGCTCCTCTCCTCAGTACGCCTCCTCAGCACCCCCTTCTCCAGCCAACCCTCCATCTGAAACTGCATCACCTGACAATACACACAGACACACACACACAGAACATGGGCGCACGCAGGGATACACACACACAGACGCACATGCACACGCACACACGGCGTGCAGGGACAGTCTTTTTCAAAAAGTGTGCTCAAACAAAGTGTACATGTCTGGTAGAAAAGTCTCGAGTGTAATTCTTGTATTTTATTCTAGTGGGCATGACAGACAGATGTTTCAGACTAAGCCTTCTTCAGTGTCTGAGATTTCCTTATTCTCGTAGTCCTTCTTGCTCATCTTTTGAATGGTTGATGGTGTGTGTGTGTGTGTGTGTGTGTGTGTGTGTGTGTGTGTGTGTGTGTGTGTGTGTGTGTGTGTGTGTGTGTGTGTGTGTGTGTGTGTGTGTGTTTACCTTGTTGTCATAGTCCTTCTTCGTCATCTTCTGAATGGTCGATGGCGCGTGTGTGTGTGTGTGTGTGTGTGTGTGTGATTACCTTGTTGTCATAGTCCTTCTTCGTCATCTTCTGAATGGCCTCGATGGCTTTCTTCATCAGCTTCTCCCTCTGCTCGTTAAGCCGCTCCCTCTCCGCCACCCCAGAGCCCTCTACACCAATCACAACGTAGCTGCTGCCTTCGGCCCGCCCACGTCCTCTGGCCTAGACCAATCAACATACAAGAAGATGCAGAGCGTTGCACCTTGCAGCCAATCAAAAAAGCCTTCAAGTTTAACCAGAAAAAAGGGCCACATAATTGAAATACTTTGTTTTGTTTCATGACACAAATCGGAGAGATGATTCAACCTAGTCTAGTTTCCTAATCTGGTTCAGCCGAAGGTAAGTCTGTAACACCAGCGATTCCCATCAATTGCTTTTGTAATGTGATGTTGCATGCTTTATTTTTTAGTTGAGTTAGATCCTTAGTCCAGAACCCAGAATGTACAGTTTAGTTTGATGAACATCTATTTTTTTGTTGATGACTAAGTGACTTTTGTCAATTGGATCATGCCGATTTCACTGTTCACCAGGCAGTAGTAGAGGATGATTTTGTATACCAACAATAAACTGTATGTCTACGTTTGTACACACACACACACATGCGCACGCACGCACACACACACACACACACACACACACACACACACACACACACACACACACACACACACACACACACACACACACACACACACACACAGAAAGGGCCGATCCTAGGGCCAGGCCAACAGGACAAATGACCCGTGTGGCACCATCGCAAAACTCCACCACCACCGTCACGTCACGGTCAACGTCACGAAATGGCCAATTAGCGCTATTAACATGCTATTTCTGGGCCGTTATTGCACTCTTGCAATAATGCATTATGGGCTACCCAGGCTCCGCCTAAGTGTTGACGCAACGCCTCCAGCTTAGCTACACTCACTAAGGCCAGGAGTTCGTTCAGGTAGAATCTGGATCCCGCTACAGTGGGAACTCCTCCCACTTTGTCGGGAACTAATCAACGTTGAGCATTTCCAACCATTCTGGGTAGAGGTGTGTTCAAAGCAGTGACGTTGTTTAAGCAGAGACGTTCTATTGGGGACAAAGAAATGGTTGGTTTAAACTTTGGCTCAGCCTGTTCTACCCTCGACCAGTAGCAAACCAAGGTAGGTGGGTCAACCATGCCGTTTAAGAATTTTAGCTGTTATGATCTTGGTCAGACCAAGTCTCGAAGAGATTTGAAAGTCATGATGATAATCAGGCAAGTTATAGGTGATTTTGCGATTTTGCTTACCTGGATCATGGCAATCTCACTGGTCACTAGGCAGTAGCGGATGACAACGTTGCATCTCTCGATGTCCAGCCCTTCCTCGGCCACAGTGGTGGCAATGAGCAGGTTGACGTCGCCACTGTTAAACTTCCGCAGGACGTCTCGCTGCTCACTCTGTGGGTGAATCCACACAGTAAATAATAAATGTCCGCAACACTGTTAATGCTCCCAGTTGCTTAAAGGGACACTGTGTGAGATTTTTAGTTGTTTATTTCCAAAATTCATGCTGCCCATTCACTAATGTTACCTTTTTCATGAATACTTACCACCAGCATCAAATTCTAAGTATTCATTATGACTGGAAAAATTGCACTTTTCATACATGAAAAGGGGGATGTTCTCCATGGTCCGCCATTTTGAATTTCCAAAAATAGCCATTTTTAGCTTCAAAAATGACTGTAATTGGATCATATTAGAAAATATTTGTTTATTACTTAGGAAACTTCCATGCAAAGATCAAATTTAGCAATAGGCAGCCCCGTTTGAATGAGCAGCATAGTTGCAGTACCTTTTTTGTCCATTTCCTGCGCAGTGTCCCTTTAAGTATGCGTGGCGCAAAAATAGCCCCGAACCTAAAAAAATAGCCTCAAATAGCCCCTAAGCTTAACAGGTTAATGGTACGATGTTTCGGACCTTAGTGCTTCTTCAAGGGATAAAAAAAATTATTAAAAAATGATAAAAAGCAAGGATTGTGTTTTATAGATTTCCTTTTACTCACAGCAGTCATGGGCTTCACAGCGCTCTGGTCTCCGGCCCCAATCAGGTAACTGGAGCACACCTTCACGCCATGGAACTCGCTGTTCTCCTGGATCCAGCTGTGCAGAGCCATGGCACTGAGGCGCGTCTCCGTGAAGATGATGCCGCGCACCTCGTCCTGCCCTGAGAACTTTTTCAAGATGGTTTTGCGCAGCTCGGAGAGAACATTGTTCTCATATTCTGACTGTTTGGAGAAGTCCTCCAGCTTCTTGACATTTTCTGTTTATGTAAATGGAATAAGAAAAAATAGAACGTAACAATATGGGTTTCTTTTTGTTCTTCCGTTACCAGATATGGATGAAACTTTGTGGAGTTATTGGAAATGACAACAGGAACAATTTTAGTGGTGATCCGGATCACAACCTGGAACCAGAATTAAAAAAAAAGATTCTTCACCATTGCTAGCCTAAAAATCTAGATGCCCCTAGTGAGCACCAATTGCGGGACAGGGCGAATTTTGACATTCCAGTTTCTAACTCCATAAAAAGAAGGCAGAAAGACTTAAAATAAAAAAAGGGTGTAACATAGTCAAATGTCCTATCAAACAGCTTCTCTCTGTTTGTTGTTCCAACTCTCTGAGTGCATTTCTAGTTATATTTTATATTTTTTTCATGGCAGGTTTGAGGTCATTTAGTTGATCATTATATAACATTTAAGAGTTGTGACTTATTATCATAATTAGTATTTGTATTAGTATTACTAGTAGAATTAGTAGTGGTAGTAGCACTACTACTAGTAGTAGTAGTAGTAGTAGTAGTAGTAGTAGTAGTAGTAGTAGAAGTAGTAGTGGTGTTACCATTGAAGAGCTTAAAGAGGAACTCCTCAGTGTGGGTCTGCGCGACCCCTTCCTTCTTCCTGTCCTCCTGCCGGTAGAAGGAGATCAGCAGTTGGTAGGCGTCACACATGCGGATGGAGTGGCTCTGGATTAACGCCTCGTTGTACTGCCGCAGGTGTTCCGCGCACACACGCTTACGCTGGTCATCATCACAGGCCGCTATCACACCGAGAAGACAGAGAGAAAGACAAGAACAGGTTGAAGACATCATGCCCATAAATAACTGAGACTGTCAGGTTATGCACACTGTAGCCTCTGCATATTGGCAAGCCTAGGAACAGGACTGTATTTTTGATGTATTGCAAAACTGGTAAGTAACCGTTCTGAAAAAAGGCTTTGCTTGGAAGCGCATTGCATCCACAGAACTACAAAATGTAATACTTTATCAGTATAAAATGTTATCTCAAAATGAAGAAGAAAATGAATTTGATGACTTGTAAGTAGTTTCTTTCGTCTCATCCATTTCAATGGGATTTGTAACTGTCCTTTGCTTGACAGCTTGTTATGAGTGAAATATTGGCATTGCTGATTTGTCATTACCTTTTTTCTCCTCGTCAACAACCCATTGTTCATAACACTGTGTCCCCATAGCAACAGTGGGCTTCAACTGAGCATGCTCCTGGATGCGCCTCATCAAGCTACAGATGACATCACCAAATGGATCCTGACAATTGTAACATGAGTCCACCATTAATAGAATGCAACTGAATTTAAAAGAATAAAACAGAACTATACTGCCACCACTATCAATTACAGTGTTTTCCACCAAAATGTTATATTAAAAATGGTCCAATTCAACGAGCCAGCTCAGGATTGACTCTGACTAAACCCCGAAAATTCCCTTTAACATAAATTATTCTATGTAAAAGAAGAGGATTCATAGCACATTATGGTCATTGTACTGTATAGTAATTCTATACCACTAATACTAACAGTTACAGCTACAGGTGTACCTGTCAGCATCCCTAGTTAATACATATGAACGACCATCCAGGTGCTTTGATTGTGAATGTGCGTTAAACCCCTTTTTGGAGAAAACAAACCGCATGTCCCATTAACTTACATGCTACATCGGCTAGCCTATGAACACAGTCCATGCTTCACCCACGGCTGTTTGGCTATATTATTTGAACAGCCGGCAAC
>NC_085868.1:34041920-34069420 GCF_034702125.1 Engraulis encrasicolus
CACACACACACACACACACACAGACACACAGACACACAGACACAGACACACACACACATAAATGGTGTCTGTACCGTTCTTCGCTCCAGTGAGTTCCTCCACCAGATCCGGGTGCTCTGTCTGCCTCAGCACCTCCAGGAAGATGGAGAACCAGCCAGGAGGCTTCATCACGATCCTGTCAAGTAGAATGCGGGCCCCTGCCTTAGAACCATGGCAACTTGTTGCAGCCAGGATCTGTAGTAGTACCACACATCAGAATGGACAGCACAGTTCAGACACACATAGACACACACACGCATGCACACGCGAGAGCCTGCGCGCGCACGCGCACGCACACACACACACACACACACACACACACACACACACACACACACACACACACACACACACACACACACACACACACACACACACACACACACACACACTAAAGGATTTTACAGTTCAGTTTTGGAGAGTGGATGCACGTCACAACATTGTTTACAAAGTTACAAACTATTTGACGGCTTCCACGGTTTTTCATAACCCACAGTCTTCAAGAACTTCAGTGATCCACAATATTTTCATTCAGATTATTTAGACTAGGTCTATTTTATTTACTTCCCGTTCAGAGACAGTCAACTCACGTTCTGCTTGTCGTCTTCGGAGACCAAATTCTTGGCGTAGCATCCCTCGCACACGTCGGTGGTCTTCATCTTCAGAAGGCTCGGGCTCAGAATCATGATCAGCTGGACGCAGTAGTCGTTTTCCGCCTGGAGCGACGGAGTCGGCAGCGTGTCGGTGTCCACTATCAGCGCCGCGTAAGTGCATCCCGCAGACGAGAGTGCATCTATGAACTCCCTCGACCACCCCGGTGGACGGGGTCCCTTCACGATGGTGTCAATTAGGGCATTGACGGCATCTGAGTTGCCTTCATTTCTCGCCTTGGTCATAATCCGTTCCTTTTGATCTCTCGGTATGAACGTGATGTGATCCAAAACAGGTTCAATGCGAATAAGCAGCCGTAGGTTGTTGCGAAAACATTCGCCAATCATCCAAATGAGGTGGTCGTCAGTGTCAACAGTCATGTTTAAATCCTTGTTTTGTCTCATCTGGAAGAAGTTGTCCTGAAGAAAAAGGTCGACTCCTGCTGCGGTCTGTCCCCGACTGGTTTATATACATGCACGGTTGTTGCACTAGATTGCACAATGCTTTGTAGGCCTACACTGTAAATGGTCTGCTTTCGGTTTCCATTCCTCAGCTTTCGAAACGTGTTTGCAATAGGTTTGATGCTGGTTTAAATTGGTTCAAATTTCAAGTGCGGGAAAAGTCCCCACGCTGCCAAGTCCTACATTAGTTTGTTGATATATGAGCAAGGCTGGTTGTGCCAGGGAACTGCGTGCCATACGCCTACGCCAGACTGAAGTTGCCACTGCAGGTTAAAATTAGAAATGCATGGACAATAGCATATGATAGGCCTAGAGAGTTTAGATAGCTTGCATGAAGTTTTCAAATGGCATGTAGGCTCAGGCTTTGTGTTTTTTTTTTTTTTTAAGTCATGCTTCTAACTCAACAAAACGAAATATACAGCTCCAGGCCTTTTTATTAGAATACCATGAAAAAGTTGATTTATTTCCATAATTCCATCAATAACGTTAAACTGTCATGGATTGTAGATTCATGGCCCAGTTTTTTAACTATTCCAATCATTATTTTTTTTTCTTTTTATATACGTTGGCCTTCCAGCTAAAAAAAAACATGAATTGGGGAATTCGCATTATTAGAATATTGTTATAAAATCACATTTTTCTTCATCAAAATTCGGGTCACATTAAATCAGTTGAAATTTGGTACTTTCTACATAACATGCAATGGTCAATATTTGGTTAGGACATTCTCTGTCTTCATAATGGCCATGATGCGTTTAACATTGAAGTCAATGGCAAAAACAGTGCATGGGAGTTATGGAAGCCCAGATATCCTTGATGCTTTGCTGTCAGCTGTTCTTGTTTGTTGACCTGGTGCCCCACACTTCCCTCTTCAATATACCCGAAGATTTCCATGCCACGTTTTGGTGTTAACTCACCAGTTTAATTCTAACTCAACAGAAATTAAACCCCATTCATTTTCAATGGGGTTTCATTTCTGGTTATTTAGAATTAAACTGGTGAGTTAGCGCCAAAACGTGGCATGGAAATCTACAGGGTATATTGAAGAGTGAAGTGTGGGGTACCAGGTCAACAAACAAGAACAGCTGACAGCAAAGCATCAAGGATATCTGGGCTTCCATAACTCCCATGCACTGTTTTTGCCATTGACTTCAATGTTAAACGCATCATGGCCATTATGAAGACAGAGAATGTCCTAACCAAGTATTGACCATTGCATGTTATGTAGAAAGTACCAAATTTCAACTGATTTAATGTGACCCGAATTTTGATGAAGAAAAATGTGATTTTATAACAATATTCTAATAATGCGAATTCCCCAATTCATGGGTTTTTTGAGCTGGAAGGCCAAGGTATATAAAAAGAAAAAAAATGATTGGAATAGTTAAAAAACTGGGCCACGAATATACAATCCATGACAGTTTAACATTATTGATGGAATTATGGAAATAAATCAACTTTTTCATGGTATTCTAATAAAAAGGCCTGGAGCTGTAGTAGGCCAAGCTATAATATAAGGAACAAAAATATAAATAACAATGTACTTGATGTACATGTGTGTATTATCAGCTGCAGTTGGCACCTACATGTATGCCTGGTTTATAAGTTTAAGTTTACATTTCCAGTGCGCAAATACTGGACAACATACACGCACGCACACACAGTGCAACAGATGCGCTGTAACCACGAGTGATTGTATCTTGAAATCCATCTAAAGATGTTGTTTGTAATTTGATTCATACATAAATTGCCACTGACATTTCATTCGTTGGCATAGCAGGATGCCTAGGCTACTGGATGAAAAAGGGAGAATGGCTCAGACCCTTGTCATGTGCGCCTATCAAAGAATTGTGGAAAATACGAAAGATGCATATAATGGCTATGAACTATCTATTCTGGCAACAAATGCATTGATACAATACAATTCTATGAAGTATACAGTGTATACACAATAATGTTTTGTTTGTTAGGTCCTCGCCCATGCGCCATGAGAGTTGGAGCAGCCATTACGCATTGAAAAAAACAGTCTCCAAGATGACCACTTGGTGGCGTATGCCTACATCAGGGCGAGGGGCAGCAAGAGCAATTTCATTTGCTGTAAAAAGCTCTGCTGCGCGCTCACTCCTTATTAAAGGTAGATACATGACTAATTAAATAATTATGCCGATGACGGCCCAGAGAAGCTGTTATACCGCTTAGTGTACACAAGAAAAGCACAATCTTGTGATTGGCTGTCGGTACTAGCAATCTTCTGATCACAGTTTCCGCCTCTCAGCGAGTCTGTGACAGGCAGAGCACTGCCCATAGGACAGCAGAGAAGTAGGAAGTCGTTGACAAATAGTAACCGTGAGGTCGGCTGGCGTTATCTTCCCTCTCTCTAATCAGACTGCACATCAAATCGGATTTCAATTACCAGCGGATTGATGGCCTATCCATACGGCGGTGGTGTAAGTAATCCCGAATGTCTTAATTGCTTTACGGGCAATCCATGTAATCTTACATAATAGTTTGACCAGGAAGCGTAAACCACCCATTTTCCGCGATAGTCAAACTTTCTTTTACAGTGGCCGAGATTGCAATGAAGGTTTCGACAGAGAGACAAAGTGTGGAAGCAATTGTAGTAACGGTGATTGACTAGTTGATTCTGTGTTCTTTTTGAAGGCTAATCGGGAGTCCCCACTTCCTCACCACCACTCGTGCTTTCGGGGTGAGGCAGCGGAATGTCTGGTTGATTAGATTGGTGTGGGGGCGGGGCGTTGCGCAAAAGCTGTCCCCCCTTGTCTAGTGGACAGTACAGTCTGTCACTGTCAGCAGATAGGTCGCTTTTGGGCATTGTCTGTAGCCTACTAGGCATACTCAGTCAGGTAGGGTGAAGTGTGTCATGCTCCACGACAACTTTCACTTTAACTAGTGTCTGCCTGTAGTGTAGATGCTACACACACGCACACATTTTCTCCTACAAATGCACTTTGATTACCTGAAGCCTGTTATACTTTTATTGACCACAATGTTTTATTTACACATCATGTGGCAACATGGTTGTCAGCTGTGGTAACAACAGTAGTAGTAGCAGTATAATAGGATACTGTAGTAGTAGGCCTACTCCTCAGAAGATGTAGTAGTAGTAATAGGCTAATAATAATACATTTTATCTAAAAGAGCCTTTCAAAACACACAAGAACACTGTGCACAGAGAAGCAATGATAAAACAAGACATACAATTGAAAAACAAACAAAAAATAATAATAAAGTAAAAAGTAAAAGTCATAAAGACTTAACTGAAACAGTAGTAATAGTAGTAAGTAATAGTCTTTATTGTAGTGTATGGCAAGACCCGAGTAGATAAACTTAAAGGTCACGACAGATTATTTATTAATATTAGACCTACCATCTCGATGTTGTCTGTATTGAAGAAAAATGGGATTGTGAATGCTTGTTGTGGGACTCACAGCGGACAACCAACTCGACACCCCCCAATCCCTACTTTGTTGCTGAGGGTAGGCCTACCCCTTGGCATCGTACCATCCCCACACACTCCCCAGGGGTGCCTGTTGGGCAGTCACTGCTCAGATATACAATGGCTTTTGACAGTACACTGTGTGATCAACTTGGAAGAGAATAACTCACTTTTGTTTTTATTTATTATGATGTTTTTTGCTCTATTTTTAACCTTATTTATGATCCTTTATCCTCTATGATCCTCTATGATCCTTGCACTTTTTGGTTTGTCCTGTGTTATCTGTTGTCTGTATGTTGTTGACTTGCACATCTAATTGCCCCTTTTGGGGACAATAACATTGAAACTTGCGTAACGCTTTACAATAACGTCCTATTCACAGCTTTATAAACACTTTATAAGTAATCAACAAAATGATTACAAATGTTTATAAATGGGCAAGAAATACTATGCTAACACAGCAGACACAGCCCAGTCACAGCGGTCCTGGAAGTTTCTCCTCCAAAGACCGGAGGACATGAAACCACATAAAACTCACACAGTAGGAGTTGATTCCCACTCCACTGTGCAGTCATAGTTTGGTTATTACTCATTTACAAACATTTGTAAATGCTTTGTTAATGTTAATAGTTATTCAATGTTAATAAAGTGTTTATAAAGCTGTGAATAGGACGTTATTGTAAAGTGTTACCGAAACTTGAACTTGATTCCTCACTAATTGCCTAAATCCTCTGCCATCTCCCCTTTCTTTCCTTCCCGCAGTATGGCGCCCCCATGCCAGGCATGCCCCCTCAGCACGGCATGCCACACCACCAGGGGATGCCCGGGATGCCCATGGGCGGTGCCCCCCCAGGAGCCTACCCCCAGGCCCAGGCCATGGCTTACCCTGGCACCTACGGACCCCCGCCTCCTGCCACCGACCCCATGTGGGGGTACTTCACAGGCATCGCCGGCCAGGTGTGTGTGTGTGTGTGTGTGTGTGTGTGTGTGTGTGTGTGTGTGTGTGTGTGTGTGTGTGTGTGTTTGTGTGTGTGTGCGTGTGTGTGTGTGTGTGTGTGTGTGTGTGTGTGTGTGTGTGAGCGTGCACTGTTTCAGAATCATTAAAAGTTGTGAATAGCAGACCTTCAGCCCAATGTCACATTAGAAAACAGGGAGAAGTTTGAATTTACATTACATTCCTATTCCACACTCCTTATGGTGCATTAGCATTAACAAAGAACAAAAAACAAGGACCAATACCTTATCAATAAAACACTTTTAAATGTCTTTTAAAGTTATACAAATGTCATTAGTAGAATGTGTACCCCAAACATGTTTCTCCCAAAAGCAAGGATCAAGGCTTAATAACAAATGACAAAATGATGACAACATTTTAAAATTTACTATTGTCAGAATGTTTTATTCATAAAATAACTGCCAACCATGTGATCTGATCAGTAATATGCAAAGCTTTAAATCAATAGCTGAGTTTAAAAGGTAATATCCGCAGAGTGTTTTATCTCTGTGACTGATGTGGTCTACCTGTTCCCTGTATACGTAAATACAGTAGATTTTAAAATGTAGAATGAATTCAGGTTAATTGGGCCCCTTTTTTTGCATATTAGTAAATGGAAAAAATGGCCCCATTTACCTGAATTCACCCTAATATCAGCAGAATGCTGTATTTATAATCTAAGATAATGTGACTGATGTGGTCTACCTGTTCCCTGTCTCAGGACGGAGAGGTAGACGCAGAGGAACTGCAGAGGTGCCTGACACAGAGCGGCTTCAGTGGAACGTACACACGTAAGTGTGTGTGTGTGTGTGTGTGTGTGTGTGTGTGTGTGTGTGTGTGTGTGTGTGTGTGTGTGTGTGTGTGTGTGTGTGTGTGTGTGTGTGTGTGTGTGTGTGTGTGTGTGTGTGTGTGTGTGTCCAAGATTTGTTAAAATACATTTTCAAGATTTATTCTCTGAATTTTACACAATATTTTTATTAATTGTTTTTGTTTTTATTAATATTTGTATTATTGTGTGTGTGTGTGTGTGTGTGTGTGTGTGTGTGTGTGTGTGTGTGTGTGTGTATGTGTGTGTGTGTGTGTGTGTGTTAATGTGTGTTTGTTTGTGTGTGGGGGTCACTGACATTATTTTAGTAGTAGATCTCAGGGGGGTGCAACCTTAGCTAATGCCACTATTGTGTGGGTTATATATACAGTATATGTAACTGGATTATCTAAGAATCATATGCATTGCTTGTACATCAATTACCATTAATTGATTTAGGGCCATCAGCTGTGATAGTACCACCTGACGTATGCTACCAAAAAAAAAGTTGATAACTCATGTGCGTTGGTTCATCTGTCTGTGTGTATTGGTTACGCAAAACCAGGCCTTTACTGTATGTTGCATGTAAACCTGCCATTTGACTACACAAAACACACAAACAGAAGTAACTGCACAAATACACACACGCAAAACAGTTTCCGACCGACTTAAAAAAAAAACGACATCTGACTGAACTTAATTGTCGAAGACCTGCATGTGACTAACAAGAGTGCATACGTAGAACATTAGTAAGAGGTTGAAAGGTAAACCTTTGTGTGTGTGTGGAAAAACCTATTCATATATCTCCATGCTGTCATCATTGAACACACAGTAGTTTGTGACGTCATCGCGGGTGTGACTTCACCACCCTCACCTGTCTCATTCAATGCCTTTGTTTCTTGTTTCTCTTTCTCTCTCTCTCTCTCTCTCTCTCTCTCTCTCTCTCTCTCTCTCTCTCCCTCCACCTCTCCCCACCACAGCCTTCAGCTTGGAGACCTGCCGAATCATGATTGCTATGCTGGACGTATCCTTCCGTCATTGCGCCCACTGTGACTGTACCTGTAGCTGATTGGTAATGTTTTGTCTGAATATTCTCAGTCACTGAGGTACTTGTCTGTTATACAAAATAGTTTGCTTGTAAGGAATGGGACTTCTTTTTTTCTTTTTAGTTATATATGTGTTTTTTTTGCTCTCATTCAGGTAGGACATTGACGAAGGGAGACAGGACAGTATTGGGTGAGAGAGAAATGGGGAGGAGATGGGAAATGACCCAGGTTGTAGTTTTCGGAGTGAGGAGTCCACACCCTTAAAATCCTTTGAGAGCCATGAAATAAATGAACAAACAAACAAACAAACAAACAACAAAAAAGTACAAGCGGATTCCAAAAAAGTTGGGACACTTGGTAATTTGTGAATAAAATCAAAATGCTGGCATTTTCAAAACATTCAATCCATTCATAAGATGCACAATGGCACAAGGTCAACATAGGAACAGTTAAAATGAGGCAAAAGCATTGTTTTGAGGGAAATATGTGGTCATTTAAAATTTGACCCATGCAACAAATCTCAAAAAAGTTGGGACAGGGCCAAAAAAATGTTGTAATAGTTGGATAATTCTAAAAATAACACAAGGAGGAATATTTTGAAAGGAACTATATTGACTGCCAACATGAATGCACAAATAAAATACCATCACAGAGAGGCTGTGGCACTCAGTAGCGAAGATTTTGAGGGACTAATTACTGATCTATTACACAGAAAGACTGAATTATCAAAATAGCAGGCACATAAGGCTTATTTCTGTAATGTAGAGTTCTGTGAAATCATTGCACGAGTTATGAGATCATGACATACCCATCAGCAATAAACAAACTATGACACTCCAACAATGATAGCTGTTGAAGAAATGACCATAAACACAACACTTGATTAAGGCACATGATGCAGACATTAAACAGTGTTGCAAGTGGCAAAGCTCATTCTAGATGGACCTAGGAGACACATGAAACTGTCCTCTGATTACAGAATGGAAAATATTTCATTCTTTTTTAAAATGATGGAGTCATGCACTCTCCAGGTTATGAAGAAAATGAATACTTCAGCTTGATTTAGTGGTCAGTCTGAAAGACAGCATATATGATGGTAAAGGGGTGCATAGATGCCTTGGTTATGGTCTTCTTACTCATGTAGAGCATTAAAATGAGGGCTGAATTATATATTCAGACTTAAAACAGCATACATGGCTACCAAGGCATTATATTTTGGAGCACAGCCTTTAGCTATTGCCCCATAATGATGGCAAATGTCAATCTCTACTATGTTCCAACAGTGTGGCTCCATCATAAGAGTAAACAGGTGACAAAATTGTTTTCTTGTTGTGAGGACATGCCACATATTAAGCATAACAAGAAGGTAAACAAGTCGAAGAACACATATATCAGTTGAGCTGCTGAGATCATGTCTCGCACCTCAAAATATCTATTTTAAAAAAAAAAAAATCATGCCATCAGTCAAAGTATTTAAATGTTAAGTCTCCTCCCTTGTGTTGTGTTTAGTCTTATCCAACATAAAAAGCATTTTACTGGCCCTGTCCCAACTTTTTGGGAATTTGTTGCGAGGGTGAAATTTTAAATGATCACATTATTACCCCCAAAAAAATATTCTGCTTGGCTTTAACAACTGACATGTTGTCTGTACACAATGCTCTACCTTATTAACATATTGAATGTTTTGAAAATGCCAGCATTTTGATTTTATTCACAAAATACCAAGTGTCCCAACTTTTTTGGAATCCGCTTTGTATTTTAAGTGTGCAGACTCCTCACTCTGAGAGTTACAGTCAGCCTTTATCCTGTATCTTTACCTGTGATGTGCACAATCTTCACCATCAACTAATTGTACCCAGGCTGCATTCGAACCTGGTTCCCCATGGGCAGTGTTGCCCATTGGTCAAGTGCGTTGGCGTACTGCTCCAAAGTAGCCTGATAAACCAGCCTAAATGGATTTTGCCGTCCAGCAGTTGGCGCTGGTTTTCCAGGCTAGCTCCAAAGCACCCCCATGAACTGGACTTGAAGACATTCCGTCATTGTCAAAACGTCTTCAGCTCTGTTCTGTCAGGCGAAACTAGGCAATTGTATTTAGAAATCTCAGGTGAATCTGCAAAAGCATGATTTAGCTGCAAAACCTCCAGTTGAGTGACACACACACACACGCTCACATACATGCTCACACACACACACACACACACACACACACACACACACACACACACACACACACACACACACACACACACACACACACACACACACACACACACACTCTCTCTCTCTCTCCCCCTCTCTCTCTCTCTCTCTCTCTCTCTCTCTCTCTCTCTCTCTCTCTCTCTCTCTCTCACTCTCTCTCTCTCTCTCTCTGATTCCTTTTGAAGTGGTAGCTGATGATTGACTCATTGCAGCCTTTGTGTGTGGGATGCTCTGTGGTTTCCTTCACTCTCAACTCGAAATATGAAAGTGAGTGGCCTTAGTTCCGTCTTGCAGTGGCAATGCACTCATAGTAGTCAAGTAGGATGCAATTTGTAGAGGGGACTTCCTCCTCCTCACAAACTTGTGTTGCAATAGATTGAAATACGCAGCCCCATAACGCACGCCTACCATCTGAGGCACGCTGTAATAGACATTAAAAGGTTAATTACCGTAGTACTACTCTTGTAGAGG
Organism: Engraulis encrasicolus; assembly: GCF_034702125.1. NCBI lineage: Eukaryota > Metazoa > Chordata > Actinopteri > Clupeiformes > Engraulidae > Engraulis > Engraulis encrasicolus. Next base: position 34,052,044 of record NC_085868.1, read on the forward strand.
GTTACTTGTGCACAATCCCTGGTGCTGAACAAAAATATTACGTATTATTTTGAAAAAAGGTTTGCACACCCCTTTTGGATTTTTTCTTCTTTAAGTTATTTTTTCTTCTCTTTATTCATTCATTCATTACCATAGTATTACTCTACCATGACACAACACAGGGCATTTAGTAATGCACTATGACTCAGTCATTACCATCCTGGTAACAACAAATGTGTAATGCCGTGTTTTAACGGGTTAACATGCTGACGTGTGTCCATTACCACTAGTATATTGTGGCATATCAGCATGGCTTTTCATGATTTGTCTGCTTGATTGTATGTGGGGTGGGTGAATATGATGAGGACATTGCTCTCTTCAACATGGCTGTTTCTCCGGGCGGTTCGTGACTTTTAAAAATATCAGTGTTTCCAGCAGAAATGTTGTTAGTCAAGGTGGTGGCGTGTTGGCAGGTATCAAACACAGGACTGTTATCATGGGAAAGGTGGTATGCAAATCTCAAATGAAAGACAATATTAAAACCCTAAAAGTACACATTTTTAATGAAGAAACTTTAGAAAGTACATTCACAACACAACATCTTTTTGTCTTTTCAGTGGACTTGGTCAAGGTGTGAGGTGTTTGTTGTCAAGGTGGCTGCCTAGAGCAGGGTTCCCAACCTTTTCCAATTTGGGGCCCACTCGAAATTGTCACAAATGTTTGGGCCCACCTCTGACCCGATTACGAATAAAACTCAAATAAATCAACAGCAGCACACACCAAAATGTGATTATAATTTTTAGAAAATTATTTCAAGGCCCACTTGGAATACCTTCAGGGCCCACCAGTGGGCCCCAGCCCATAGTTTGAAAATCACTCAACTAGAGGAAGCCTTGGGCATGTAGAGCAGGGGTGGAGAACTTATAGCAGTGTACACACACATTACTAGCTTCTCGCTTGCTCGCCTACTCGCCAATCTTTCATGGAACGTTCGCGAAAGTTCCCGGGGCTTTAACTGCCAATGTACAGGCGAGAAGAACCGAACTCTGCTTTCCGATTGGTTACTCGCTTACTCGACTCGCTCGAAGTTAAAATATTTTCAACTCGGGATCCGCCCACATCGCATCACTTGTACAGTACTCGCCTACTCGCCTGCTCGTCTCGTGGGAACACATTGACATTCTATTGACTTCACTCGCTGAACGAGTAACTAGCAGCGACGTGTGTGTACGGCCCTTATGTCTCGAGGCCCGTTTATGGCCCTTGAGGCCTTCTTATCCGGCCCTGACATACTTTTAATGTTATGCAGCTTCACATGTTTTGTAAAGAAATGTTAGAGTTATAGTATTTTCTGAGGACCCAGTGAAAGTGTGGTCTGTTGTAAAGATGGCCGACTTCAACGTAGGCCTAAAGTGCAGGGGGGAAATCTTGGTTTGTGTTCATAGTGCGCCCCTCGGAGGACTTAAGAAAATTTGAAGTGGCCCCTTGAATGGAAAAGTTTTCCCACCCCTGATGTGAGAATCAGCTGCTGTTGATGGGGTATTTTCTGTACGTTAGCTTTACAGTGCAGTGCCTTCATTGCAACACTTCGTTTGTTAATCGGTTCACGGTAGGCCTACCTCTCACATGCTTTCACTTTGGCTTAACTCAATGCAACTACTAGAAAGGAAGTAATGTAGGTCTCTCACCTCTGACTTTCACTTGCGTGCTAATTGTCTGAATTCTTTGGAAATCCGTGGTGACAGTGTGTGGTGTGCGAAGAGCAGTGCTCTCATATTTCCTGGCCATCAAACACCCTCACAGCTCATTCATACTGCAAGCACGGGGCCTAGGCAAAAACGTTTCTGTACGAATCCGTGCTCAAAATACTTAGAAAACATGGAAACAGAGTATTCCCTTCACACCAAAGTGATACGTAAGGATGGGAGCTTGGACAAGTGCATGTTGCAACTTGAAGATTGAGCTCTTTTCTGCGCAGGCATGAGCGTGTTCTGAGCGGGTGCCCATTAATGTAGGGGCCTATGGGCTGGGATGGCATGCTGATTTCCGCTGATATAGACCGTGCATGCAGACCGTCCAGTGTGAAAAAGACAACTGAGCAGCCTGTGAACCTCTCTCTCGCTCGCTCGCTCTGCCCCAGTCCCCCCACCAGGGAAGCCGACAAGGGGGGGGGCTCCAGAATTGGAGAGAGGGGGCCCAGAATTGGATCCTCATTACATTGTATTGATTGGGTTTTGGGCCCTTTCAGATGTTTTTGTCCTGGGCCCAGCCAAAGCTGTCAGCGGCCCTGCCCCCCACACACGATCCTTGTGCTGTATACTCATGAACGGCGTGACGTTTTCCATGTGCGTTACGCCCATTTGTGGGGGAAAACAACCCATGCAAGTCAATTGGTGATGTTGGGGTTTAATAAACGAAAGATACGGACCTGTAGACTAGCGTTGTTCACGCGCAACATGCCGAAAACGTGTTGTGTTGCCGGCTGTTCAAATAATATAGCCAAATAGCCGTGGCTGAAGCATGGAATGTGTTCATTTAGGCCAGCCGATGTAGCTTGTAAGTTGATGAGACATTCGGTTTGTTTTCACCCATAAAGGGGCTTAACGCAAATTTAAGAGCAAAGTACCCGGATGGCCGTTCATGAGTATGTCAGGCCTGCTCTGAAGTGGCACATGCAATGCTGCAGGAAGTAGTAGCTTAGCAGCAGCAGCAGCAGCAGTCGAAGTAGTAGTAGCAGATCTAGTAGTTGCAATAGCAGTAGTAATATCTAAGAATAGTAGTAGTAGTAGTAGTAGTCCTAACAGTATTTGTAATATTTTAAAGTGATACCACACTATCTCTGGAAGTAACCTAACATTACACCTGCGTTGGTAACTGATTCAGGTTCAGTTTGTTGGACCAGGAACTTCTCTCATAATTGTGGTTTGTCTGAGGGCAGACCAAACAATAGAATACAATATTTTATTCTTCTGCTCAATGTTCATCTTTTATAACTTCTCCAATAGTTTTGTTTTGTTTGGGTTTGTTGTTGCCATGCACGGTTGCTAGAGTCGAATAGAGCAGAACTGCTAATGTGTGTTGTTTGTGGCTTTGTGTCATAGTGCTTTAGGATCCTGTGCCACTGTTGTGGGTTTTGATACGTGCAGCTCAGGCAGCCACAAAGGAGACACTGTGGTCAAGGGCAGAGCACAAGTTGTCACTTAAAAAACAAGCAAACATTGCAAGGGCACTCAGACCTCTGGGAAAGCAGTTAAACATATCACTGGAAACGACTAGTTTTAGTCAGTTTTAAGTTACCCATTGCTTTTTTAATACAGTTTTTGGACCATTTTGCCTTTATTGACTAGACAGTTTGAGAGGAGACAGGAAAGTAACTGGAGTGAGAGACAGGGGAGGACTGAAACAGCCTTGGACTGTTGAAGTAACGGCTGGGGCAGAAATGTTACCATTTGCAAAGATGTATCATTTGCAAAGACTGATCAATGGTAAGTCAACCTAGCCAGGCCACCCAAAATGTTTGGTTTAAACTTCGGCACAGCCTTTTCTTGCCTTACAATGTAGCAAACCGAGGGAAGCTTGTTAACCTGACCGTTTGGGAAACATTATTAGTTATCTTCTTGGTCAGACCAACATCTCGGTATGAGATTTGAAAGTCAATGATAATCAGACAAATGTCATCGAGATCTTCTCTGTTAATCACAATAAATCAAACCAACACACCGATGAAGCTGACCTAGGCGGGGGGAAAGATTATTTCATACTGTGGCCTCGGGCGGCCATGGCCAAATGGTTAGACAGGTGGACTTAGGATCAGAGGGTTGCACTCCCACCCTGGCCTCACCCTATGCCTCCATAAATGACTGAAGTGCCCTTGAGCAAGGCATCCAACCCCCACATTGCTCCAGGGACTGGGACCAATACCCTGCAAATAACTGTAAGTCTCTTTGGATGAAAGTATCAGCTAAGTGTTAGGGAGTTAGTCAAGTCAAGTCAAGTAGGTTTTATTGTCAATTTCTTTACATGCAATGGTCATACAAAGAATTTGAAATTACATTTCTTGCTTTCCCATACAGACATAGACTAATCTAGGTAAGGACATAGACAGTATAGACATAGACAGTACTTATACATGGACTTAAGACAGTATGGACATAGACAGTGCTCATACAGACATTTAAAGTGCAAGACTGGACAACAGAAGACTTGTAGAGGACATACATTAAGAGGTAATTGTTGTGCTTTGTGCTTTTCCTAAAAAGTCCTTTATAGCGTTCTGACATAGTAATAGTAGCATTTTGAAGAAAAATAAATATTAAAAATGTCTGTCAAGTACACCAGCAGCAGTGTGTGTGTGTGTGTGTGTGTGTGTGTGTGTGTGTGTGTGTGTGTGTGTGTGTGTGTGTGTGTGTGTGTGTGTGTGTGTGTGTGTGTGTGTGTGTGTGTGTGTGTGTGTGTGTTTAGTGCAGGTAGAAGGTGCGGTGTGCGTCTGTGTGTGTGTTCGTGTGTGTGTTCGTGTTCGTATGTGTGTGTGTGTGTGTGTCAGTGTGTGTATGTTTGGGTTTAGTGCAGAAAGTGCAGTGTGCTTGTGTGTGTGTGTGTGTGTGTGTGTGTGTGTGTGTGTGTGTGTGTGTGTGTGTGTGTGTGTGTGTGTGTGTGTGTGTGTGTGTGTGTGTGTGTGTGTGTGCGCATGTTTTGAGTTAGTGCAGGTTGAAAGTTCAGTCACAAAATAGTAGTGCAGGTGGAATGTTCAGGTCGCAGATATGGTGGTGGGGGATGAGGGGGGGGGGGGGGGGGGTTTGTCAGTGGCCTTGCTGGCTGGAGGCTGACAGTGGAGGGAGAGTGGGTTGAGTGTTCAGTATCTTGATCGCTTGGTGCATTGTGCTGCTCGCCAGCCTGGTGGTACGGGAACAGAGGCGCCTGTACCTCTTTCCAGAGGGCAGGAGGCTGAACAGTTTGTGTGCAGGGTGGCTTGTGTCTTTGATGATCATCAGTGCTTTCCGGGTGAGGCGTGTGGTGTAAATGTCCAGCAGGGAGGGGAGTGGTACTCCAATGATCTTCTTCGCTGTGTTCACAACACGCTGGAGTGTCTTCCTGTTTTTCTCCGTGCAGCTTCCTCCCCACACTGTGATGCAGTTGGACACGACGCTCTCTATGGTTCCTCTGTAGAATGTTGTCATGATGGAGGGTGTATCACTTGCCTTCTTTAGTTTGCGCAGGAAGTAGAGACGCTGATGGGCCTTCGCCAGTGATGTAGTGTTGGTGGTCCAAGAGAGGTCGTCGCTGATGTGCACTCCAAGGTACTTGGTGCTGTTCACTCTCTCCACAGCATCGCCGTCGATGGTCAGTGGTGGCAGTTGTTTTTGGACCCTTTGAAAGTTGACAACAATCTCCTTGGTCTTGTTGACATTCAGCAGGAGGTTGTTGTCTTTGCACCATCTGGCCAGCAGGTCTACTTCTTCTCTGTAGTGCGTCTCATCGCCCTTGGTGATGAGGCCCACCAGTGTTGTATCATCCGCAAACTTCACTAGATGGTTAGTGCTGTGGGTCGTTGTGCAGTCGTGTGTCAACAGCAGGGGGCTGAGAACACAACCTTGCGGAGCCCCCGTGCTCAGGGTCAGGGTGCTTGATGTGTTATTCCCTACCCGTACTGCTTGTGGTCTTTGCATCAGGAAGTCCAGCAGCCAGTTGCAGGAGGGAGTTAGGGAGTTGGTCTTTCAATCTGGGGGTTGTAGGTTCGAATCTCACCTGACCTTTCCCTACACCTGCATCCATGGCTGAAGTGCCCTTGAGCAAGGCACCTAAACCCTACATTGCTCCAGGGACTGTAACCAGTACCCTGAAAAAATGTAAATGTAAGTCGCTCTGTATAAAAGCGTCAGCTAAATGCAATGTAATGTAAAAAAGAAAAAGAAAAAGTGTAATGGGTAACGCTTTACTTTACGGGACAGTTACCATACGTAATATAATGTAATGCAAAGGGATGTAGTTATCGTTGGCTCCAAGTCATTTGGATGCACTTTTGTTCAGGGTGTGAATGGCCTCCATTGGGCTCTCTTGCATCTGCTGAGCTGTGACTCAAGCAAATGATAAAAGTATGTAGCTATGGAAATGACTACCGGTAGTTTGTAAGCAGATGGACATATTTTTGCTTGGAACTTTTTGGAAGGTATTGGGCTGTACGGGTGGGTGGTGTTCTCTCTCTCTCTCTCTCTCTCTCTCTCTCTCTCTCTCTCTCTCTCTCTCTCTCTCTCTCTCTGACACTGGGATTAGCCAGATGAGCAAGACTGCACATGTTCTTCACACAGAACAGGCACAGGCAATATCATCTGCTTCAGTGTTAATGTGAGTGAATGCATCAATGTGTAGTTTGTGATTGTGTGTGTGTGTATGAAAGTGAGAGTGTGTATGGGTATGTGCATAGAAAACCTACCTGCTGGTGCGTGTGTGCGTGCGTGCGTGCGTGCGTGCATGCGTGTGTAACAGGCGGCAAGTGCGATCTCTGATACCCTGCAGGCCTTCGTGTCCTTGGCCTGATTGATTTTCTTCCTCCCCTGTGAGTGGCTTTGGACTGAAGTGTCAGTCTAGTGTGAAGTGATATATGGGCATGTGGAGCAGTGGATGGTGCTTGTACCTTACCAAAAATGTGTATATTTACCAGATACTGAGAAATGCATACTGCAATAATATTACCAAAATTAGAATCTACCAGCTACTGACAATTACAAAGTAAAAAATATTACGGGTACCTTACCAGAATCTAGAATATTTACCAGTTACAGAAAAATATTAGCAAAATGAGAATCTTAATCAGGTAATTTACTGTTGTTTGGTCGGCGGACTTTCCACTTATTTGCCAGCGGCTGATTTAAGTTACAGGTAGTGTTGGAGTTTCCATCCAGGTTTCTGTGTGTGTGAATGTCAACCTAGTGTTAAGTGATTTATGGGCATGCGGAGCGGTGGATGGCACCGGTACCGGTGAAATATTACCAAAATGCACAGTGAAATATTAGTTACAGAGACCTTACCAAAATCTAAAATATTTACCAGCTACTGACCCATTGTATAATATTACCTAAATGGTCATCTTAACCAGCTGATTCACTGTTGTTTGGTCGATGGATTTTCCACTTATTTATCAGTGGCTGATTAATAGTTTCCATAAAGGTTTGTGTGTGTTTGAATGCCAGCCTTAGTGCGTGTGTTCATGTGTTTGTGTGTGTGTCAGCCTTAAACAAGGGTGTGTGTGTCTTTGTGTGTAACCATGGAAGTATGTGAAAACATTAATCACGGTCATATGTGTAATAATGTGTATTGTAAGCCTTAACCAAGTGTGTGTGTAGCGTGACATGACGGGTAAGATGGGTTTCAAGGAGTTTAAAGGGCGTGTGTGTGTGTGTGTGTGTATGTGTGTGTGTGTGTGTGTGTGTGTGTGTGTGTGTGTGTGTGTGTGTGTGTGTGTGTGTGTGTGTGTGTGTGTGTGTGTGTGTGTGTGTGTGTGTGTGTGTGTGTGTGTGTGTATATATGTGTATATATTTGTGTGTGTAAATGTGCGTGTGTTTGTAACCATGTGTGTATTGTAATCCTTAACCAAGCGTGTGTGTAGCGTGACATGACGGGTAAGATGGGTTTCGAGGAGTTTAAGGAGCTGTTCAGGGCCCTGCAGGGATGGAAGCAGAACTTCATGATGTTCGACCAGGACCGCAGCGGAACCGTGGAACCACACGAGATGTCACAAGCCATCACCTCCATGGGTGAGTTAGGGATGACACACACACACACACACACACACACACACACGCGCGCGCACACACACACACACACACACACACACACACACACACACACACACACACACACACACACACACACACACACACACACACACACACACACACACACACACACACACACACACACACACACAGGACCATAGCATGAGATGTCACATCCAGGGCTCTAAATTAACACACGCCAACCCGCCAAACACGGGTGAAAAATCATTTCGGCTAGTAGAAAAAAATACCTACACGCCTATTTGGCTAGTCGCGCCCGAGTATGGTAAAGTATGAACGGTAAACCGCTGCCATGACAAACGTTAGACGGCAAGATTTCCTACATTACCCATGGACACTAGCGTCACGACGTAGCCTCCCACCGTGGGCTTTCCAGTGCACCGAGTGGCAACTCCATGCCGTTGCGCGCGCCAGGATTGAAAACATTTCAGATGACCAGCCTTCTTTCAGCTACGCTCACACTATTCTGATAGGCATCTCTCCTCCTATGCTCCCGTCGCTTTCGCTACAACCTTTTTAACGTCACTACTGCTACTGCTACTGCTACTAGCATGAACCTTGCTGTAACAGGCTGCCTTTTTGAAGCTGCGAGGGCCTGACCGTTTCAATAACAGGACTAACGCAGATTATGCATAGAGCTACTTCTGTTCTGTATGTTTTGTGCGAGTGCTGAAAATGTGGCGGGGGTTAGAGCAAGGTGTTGCTCTGTGTTGGTGAATGCCTGTAGTAATTGTAACAGTAGTAGTAGTGACGTTAAAAAAGTGGTTGTGGAACGAAATTGCGACAAGGGCAGAGGAGGAGAGCTGACTGTCAGAGTAGTGTGAGCGTAGCTGTCAGTTGTCTTCTGAAATGTTCCGAGTCCTGGCGCGCGCAACTAAGTTGGAAAGCCCACGCCATCGGAAAGAAAAAGAATTAACAAAAAAGCAACCAACGACGAAGCTATGGAAGTAACAAATGAAGCGAAGATTCCCGTGATATGATTTACTTTTAGTTAAACATAGGCTTCTTGTCATTTTGTTGCGCATGGTAGAGAAGAGCTCCTCCTCTCTCCTCTCCTTTTCCTCTCATCTCTGCTCTTTATTTAGGGTGTGCGTATGTGAGGTTTTGTAGTGTTTGGCTGTGTTTGGTTACTGTATGTTAAGGTCTGTTATGTGAGTGGCTTGAGATGTGATTCACTGTTATCAGAGGAATTGAATAAAAACTAATGAAATTGATCAGGCCTAAGTAATGAAAGTAAAAAAATAATGCAGAAGTTAAAAAAAAAAAAATAGCATATAATATGCTTATTACATAGGCATAGTATGCAGGCCTATAGTGTAGGCCTATCTGTGTTGTAGATATAGTTGAACAAAATGACAATAATTAAAAAAAAAAAATTAGCCTAAAGCATAGTTTATTTTGGGGAGATAAAAAAAATGGCTGGTTGAACTTCTGTTTGGCTGGTAAGAAAAAATGTCCACTAGCCAAATTGGCTGGTGGTGGAAAAAGTTAATTTAGGACACGCTCCCTTTACCTGACAGGCTGATGCTTCAGCTTTGTTTTTTTCTGTTATCTCTGTTTATGGGTGTGTTTGTTATTGGGTTGGGTGTGTTAAGAATGTTTAGTACCTGTAGCATACTGCTTATCACAGGTTAAAGAGTGAGTCCTTGGGCTGTGTGTGTGTGTGCGTGTGTGTGTGTGTGTGTGTGTGTGTGTGTGCATGGGCGGGGTGGGGGGTGGTGGCGAGTGTGTTTATGCGTCTGCGTTTGAAAGACTTTTAAATGTGGGTAAATCATGGCAACGGCTTCCCACAAAATATTTGGACATCATGTTGATCATGTATTGTTTGTGGGTCATTTCACGTGAAATCAGACACTTTGGGACCCGACCGACATGGATTTTAATCGTACTTGGTGTGCCTTTTTAGTAGCGAGGTAGCACCCCAGAACTGCATTGGTTTGAATCTGACACTAACATTAAGGGAGAAACAGACTAGGAAAGGTTCAAATGTGAGGGTAGGACACTATGCATTCAGCCTTGATTATATCAGTCAGTGTTAGTCACAAAAAGCTGTCTGTGTTGTTGTTTGAAAGCTCTTTTCTGGCTCTACAAATTACACAATCAGCTTGGAATACACCAACCCTCAGAAAAGGAATTATGATAAATTGAAAAATTAAAAATTGAATATCTCTAAAACTCATATTTTAAAATGGCCAGTTCCTTATCTTAACGTATCCTGCAATGCCATGAACAACACCTGAAATTCTGGTGTTTGGTTCTTTATTCATTTCAGGCTGAATGTATAGTGTCCTACCCTCATTTGTAAACCTTCGCTAGTCTGTTTCTCCCTTAATATTCATGTCAGATTCAAACCAATGCATTTCTGGGGTGCTACCTTGCTACTAAAAAGGCACACCAAGTATGATTGAAATCCGGGTCCGTCGGGTCCCAAAGTGTCTGATTTTACGTGAAATGAACCCTGTGGAAAAAAGGTTCTTAAACTCCTTTGGATTTTTTTCTTCTTGAAGTTATTTATTTCTTTTTATTCATGAAAAAAAATCCAAAGGAGTGTGTGAACTTTTTTTCTTCAATACGTAATTTTTTTGTTCAGCACCTGGGATTGTGCACAAGCAACTCTCTACAACATCATTTATTCTTCTCATCCAAATAAAAACAAGTGATTTAACTCTTAATCTCTCTCTCTCTCTCTCTCTCTCTCTCTCTCTCTCTCTCTCTCTCTCTCTCTCTCTCTCTCTCTCTCTCTCTCTCCCTCTCTCTCTGTAGGCTACAGGATCAGCCCTCAGGCTCTGAATGGCATCATCAAGCGCTACAGTAAAGGAGGTCGCATCTACTTTGACGAGTATGTGGCCTGCTGTGTCAAACTCAGGGCACTGACAGGTAGGAGGAGTACTGATGAACACACACACACACATACACACACACACACACACACACACACACACACACAGGTAGGAGTACTGATGAACACACACACACACACACACAGAGATAGGAGGAGTAGATGAACACACACACACGCACACACACACACAGACACACACACACACACACACACACACACACACACGCATGCACACACACGCACACACAGGTAGGAGGAGTACTGATGAACACACACACACACACACACACACACACACACACACACACACACACACACACACACACACACACACACACACACACACACACACACACACACACACACACACACACAGGTAGGAGGAGTACTGATGAACACACACACACACACACACACACACACACACACACACACACACACACACACACACACACACACACACACACACACACACACACACACAGGTAGGAAAGTATCCATATATTGCATTGCCGATTCTAATTTTGAATGTTTGTTTGTTTGTTGCAGACAACTTCAGGAGAAGAGATACCATGAATCAGGGGTCTGTGATGTTCCAGTATGACGATGTAAGTCTGCCAAAAGAAAACAACAAATCCGTAACACTTTACTTGACACAGGTGTCATAAGCCTGTCATTACAGTGTCATAATAGTGCCATGGCACAGTCATAGATAAGTCATACACATTATGTCCATGTCATAAACATTTTATGACTGTTGGCCTTAAGACAATCTTGCCATAACCGAATGTCACTTAAGGCCAACAGTCTTAAAATGTTTATGATATGGACATAATGTTGATGACACATGCATAACTGTGCCATGACAGTATTATGACACTGTAATGACAGGCTTATGACACTGGCGTCAAGTAAAGTGTTACCAACAGAACAAACACACAGACCAGCAGATGGCAATAAGTAAAACATATTTGTGGTCTCATCTCAGCCACTAATGTCTTTCTTCCCCCTTCAATCTAAATATATTGTCGTCTGTCATCGTCCGTTTCCCTGTTTAAATATATCTTCTGTTTCTCCTGCAGTTCATCGTGTGCACCATGGCCTTATAAGGGATCTCCATCTACAACCTCCCCCCCAAGAAGAGGAAAGCATGATGGTGATGGAGATAAATGGAATCTAGAAAGAGGAGGGGCTAGGGAGGGATGGGAAGAGTTATAGAGTGAGTGGATGAGTGGAGAGGGAGTCGCAAGGACACATCCTTCAATCAAAGTTTTTACAGCAGCTAACTGAGTAACCTTATGAAGAGAGTTAGAGTATAGGAATTGAATGTACACTCGCAAGTGTCGCTTTTGTGAGCCCTCTAGGGGCCGGTGGCGGTAACTGCAGGCAACCTATTTTTTTTTGCCCACGTGTTGCATCATCACGGGGACCAGACAATGACCTGTGCCGTTAGCCTTAAAACCATATGGATCTTAACTAATCAATTAATGTCACTCAGTGCTGTGATAAGCACCAGCAAGTCCTTAACGCCAGTACTGATGCTTGAACAGAATGAAATGCTTTAATATAGGAAGCCATGTTTGAAAAGATTATGCTTAACGGTGGGTGTAGGTTGGCTGGCAGCTCTGTATAGCCCCGTTTATACTGCGGGCCATTGGCCCAGGAACTTAAGCCCAGGAACGTAGGCCCAGCCCCTGTACCAGTTTATACCGCCTGGGCTAGGCCAGAACTGGACCAAACCAAGAACTGTTGTCCAGGTAACAGACCCTACTCAACTGCCAGGGCCACCAGTTAGCCCTGGGCTTAAGTTCCCAGGCTTCAGTTCCTGGGCCTAAGTTCCTGGGCCAATGGCCCGCAGTATAAACGGGGCTATGTGGACCATGACATGATCGATCCGCTTCACCAAATGGGCCAATGCGTAATTATGCTAAATACTGTGTTTTGCTTGCATCAACTTTTTCATTTCAACAAGTATTCACACAACGCATGTCAAAGGTCCTGCCAGGGCAGTGTACTACAAAGGAGGTGGAGGAGGTGAACCTGGCTTAGTTAACCCACAAGTAGACGTAAATCTTGTCGTAGAAGAACCCAGGGCTTCATTCTCCTTACTACACAAATGCCAACAGACTCTAATTTTGTCATATTTAGGACTACAAGAATTACGATCACCATCTTTGTAGTTCTGGTATACCCCTTTGTATTACAGGACAGACTGAACTCCTTCTTCTTTGGTTGATTTTTATTCATGGTAATAGATAGATCTCTAGTCTACGAACACATTCAGACTTTGCTTTGAACAACTCAGTAACAAATGGGAAAGGGATGTTGTGCCAAAGGAATTGCACATTGACACACACACACACAAACCCTCTTATTTTTTTATATGGTTCTTCAATATATTTCATCATGTATGCACCTGTTTGTAACCACTCCAGTTTAATCGCCATAATCTGTACTGGGCATTTAGGAAACCATGCCAACGGCACGTGCCAATAAAACTTATATTTACTTCCTGTATTTTGTTGTTTGTCTTTTATTTACATCCCTTTTTATAACTTTTATAACTCGTAGGCCCTTAATGCACGCCGTACCTCCAGTGGCATGCTGTAATAGTCATTGAAAAGTGAACATAATACTATGACTTATTATATGGTGTGACGTCATCGGTCGAATGCTCCATTCATTTCAGTGGGGCTCCCCAACGTTCGCACGTCTGTTATTTTTCGATAACGGACGGGTTGGTCTATAACAGACCGCTGCCAATGGCAACAAGACTTTTCACTGCTAAAGCGACTTTTCAACAAGACTCTAATCAGCTGCTGTGAAAGACAACACCTGTTGTCCTGGCTACCTAGCTGTTGCCTAGCGGTGTTCCACAACGGCACTGTTTTGTTTTGCGCAGCAACATGAAAAACTATTTTAAACTTAACATTAAGTCGGGGTCTAAAGATTCTCTCTGTCGTGCTGCTATTCCACGGTAGCGACCTTCTCGCCAAACGTTAACCCTTACATAACACAGGGCATTCAGTAATGCACTACGATTTGGTCATTGACATTCTGGTAACAACAAATATAAAGCCGTGTCTTAACGGGTTAAGTGCTCAGTGGTTGCATTTCCCTATGCTAATTATGGTGTGTGTGTGTGTGTGTGTTGTCTGGTGTTGGTGGAGAGTGTATTTGGTGTAATTCTCCGTATTCCCAAGATCAAGAGCAGAGACTGGATGTTTACTTCACATTTCCTTTATTTGATTACAAAAAAAGAGGAAAACAGTCTTTACAAAAACAGCAAAAGAAATATAAGGTATAAGCGAGGGGGCTAGGGTGGGTGAGGCTGGGCAGATAAGCTCAGGCCAATGCAACCAGAGCCGTCTAATGAGAGAGTTGTGTCAACCGGGGACCAGGAAGTCGGTTCATGATGTGATTCGCGTAGATTAAAATATTTCTAAACCACAACCTTCTGTTCGCTGGAGACAAACGCAGAACTATTACATACCAAACAAAGATTAAATACAAACAAATTACTTTTATCTTTACCACATTTTCTGTGTTCAACGGCCACCTCGTAAAACTAAGTAACTAATTCTACTGGAACTAAAGTCAATGGGGATTTACATGTAAAAAACTCTGTGAGGCTCCATGAGAGCCACCATTGCTGTGGAAAGATTGGACCATAGAGGTCTATGGGAGTGACGTAACTCTCTTATCAGACGCTCTAAATGCAACTAATAGGGAACGAGAAAAGCATAGGCACAAGGGAACCTCGTCCAATAGGAAAAGAGATCAGCTCAAGCACATGACCAGCATAAAACCAATGAAAGACCAAATCAGTTGCTCAATTGGAAACAGAAAAGCCCAGACACATGGGCATCTTCAACAAAAAGGATCGTAGAAAAGCTAAAGCTCATCCCTTGCGGACAAAATGGTTGATGTCCCAAGTTTCGTTACATTGGGCATTGGGCAGTGTGTGTGTGGGGTCGGGGGACAAACTGAATTTTCACCAGCATTTGGCCAGTTTGCTGGTGTTCATTTAGAGCCCTGGTGGGGACCATGAATCCGGGAGGTATAGAAAAAAAGAGTCTTCAATTAAGAATACACACCTGCAAACAGTTTGAAAGTGATTGGCACTGCTCTTTATCATCCATTGTCATGGAGATGTATGATTTATCTAGCTTTGCACAATATACACTCTTTTGCATGTCCCCCTCAGAGCCTTAAGTTTCACACAACAACGCCCTCTGGCGCTGGAGTTGTGATTGCTTGGATGATAATCACACTATGGCTGAATGTCAATGGCTCCCCCTAAAGGCCTGGAATACAATTGCTTATTGCCTGAGAAGTGAATGAGTACACAGTACACAGCCAGCTATAACATGAACAGTCACTTGCTGTAGCATAATACACAAGAAACACGATGCAGCTAGTCTCTGATTGGTGCCATACATGTGCACATGACACAGTGGAGAAGGACAAGACAGGTATGGCAGCTGAAATGTGTATACTTGTGTATCATTAACAGAAGCTAGTGTGTTCCAGGCCTATGGAAAAATCCCTGAACCCCCTACAGACCAATCAGCATACAGCGATTTACCAGCCAAATATGAAAGGATTTGACAGTGTGTCATGAATAAAAGGGAATGGCACTTTGTGACAAACCAACAGCTGGCCAGAGGACACTACAACATCACAGGAAACGTACAGTCCATCCAAATCCATCAATCAATCCTTAGTTTGGTTGTTCAAGGTCACCCAATATTGTTTATGGTTAAAAAAACAACAAACCAACAGTAACACTCTGATTTGAACAGGAAGGCTGTGGATTGATTCACTCCGAACTTTTCCTTTTTATTTGATTTTATTTAAGCTTTATTTAACCAGGAAAATAAACCCGTTGAGATTTAAAAAACTTTTTTTACAAGGGTGTCCTGACCAAGTGGCGGCACGAGTTACAAAATTAAGCACAGTATTCCTTACTTTCAGACTGGGCTTAATGGTCATCTAATCCCGTGTTTCCCAACCTTTTGTCTCCTGCGTACCCCCTAAGCCATTTTGTCATATGATGAGTACCCCTCTCAGTCATGCTCTATAGCTCTATCCTCTATCCCAATATGACGGCACACCATATAGTTGTTGTTATTACATTTTTCCCACGTACCCCCTGAGGTGTGCTCGCGTACCCCTAGTGGTACACGTACCCCTGGTTGGGAGACACTGATCTAATCTGTTCTGTTGCATTCTGGGTAAAAAGCTGACACAATGGCAGAGCATCATGATTGCCAATGGCATTTCGTTGCAGAAATTGAATGACATGAAAACTGTCCAATGCTATTTGCAGAGTACAGTACACACACACACAGGAAGCTTCAGTAATGCTGAACGTTCTGTTGCGGCATTCAAAGAGGGGTTAGGGGAGGGAGGGAGAGGGGCATTAGAACATGAATAATGGGATCAGAACCCAGAACCACCTCAGCACAAACAACTGATCGGAACCCAAACAGCCGATCAGAACAAATTACACCCCAATACCCCGAGGTGACAATTCCGGACTCAGAAAGTTAAACACCCTCTTGAACAGAGTTGTATGAAGTAGAAGAAATACTCTTCCTGATGTAATTACAAAACTAATAGTATGATATTACATGGTTCAACTATATAATATCATACAACTACTGTTGTAATTACATGTCTACAGGTACTTCTGCTTCTACTTTATACAAACCTGCTCCTGAATTTTCCCTTCTAAAACAGGTAGCTTTCTTGAGTAGCTTATCTTTTTGCCTTCAGTGCTCATTACAATCATGTGATTCAGAAGACATTTGTGGCAGGGTTTCTATTGCCCGAATCCGTGATTGTCACTACTGCCAAAAGACCCAGTCCCAAACCCTAACCTGGCTCTTGCTAAATAAATGTGATTTCCACCTGGCTCTACCCGTACATAGTAAAGATTGTTTGGCTTCAAGCTCTTGCCAAACAAGGTCGGGAGAAGAGTGATCAAAATGATCACACAAATAATCAATACGAAGCAGATTCGACAATTAAAAAAATACATATGGATGCCGACGTGTGACCACCATTATTGACTGATACAACAGTTGCTTCACCTCTTTGACTATTTCACCTGTGAAAATCCCGCCCGTCCTCCAGATCAACAGCATACAGTACAGTATGCATGGAGCCAAGACAAGCTTTGCAGAACTAGAGATTATCTAGCGACAGCCAGGTTACCGCAGAAATACACCAGCGGCGATCTGAGCGAGTCGCGCGACGAAAGTAATTGACTTTGTATTGAATCGAGAGACAAAAGCGATTCTGGAGACTAGAGCGATTTGCGCGACGAGCGTGACAATTTGAAGTTGAAATCTTTTCAACTTGCTATGACGCGGTTCGGCGACAAGCCGCGACAGCCAATGACTGTATAGAGGTCAGTGACCACAGCCAATGGGAATGCTTGAATGCTTTGCCTTCTGCCTGTACGGACATACTCTAGTCTCCTCAATCTCTCGTATCGCTTGCTGCTACACTCTGTCGCTTGAATCGCGTCGCCGCTGGTGTATCTCTGCGGTTAGTCCCAACCAGCCCACAACTCCTACAGAATTCAACCCTTCCCAACAACTGCCCAATATGCCACCTCAAAACCCAAAGTCCCCATTCAACCCTTCTCATACACCTCCATGCCAATAACACCCCACCAAAACCCACCCCTGCATTCACTCCCAGCTCCTCTTCCTCAACTTCCCACCCAATCCTCAGAGGTGTCAAAGACCCA
>NC_085868.1:34084420-34086920 GCF_034702125.1 Engraulis encrasicolus
AGTCAAGACTCCTTGCATTGTCATAGCAATGTTATTATGATGTAGTTCAGTGTTTTCAGCAAAGAGTGAATCGGACCTTCGATGGACCCATATGCAGTAAGAGGCTACTATAGGCTCTTTTCCGCATACAAACTGACTGTGCAGCGCTGTGACGGGTCGAGCTGAGTGATGCTGTTAAACCAGCCCGGTTTGTGTTTCCTTTAAAAACTGCGTTACCTGGAGTATGTTTGGAGTTACGATTTTGGTGTTGTCAGCTCGGTTGCTCAGCTCGGTTAAAAAAAAACGAGGGCTGATTTCGAGCTGTGCCGTGCAATTTTTGCTAATCGAAACACAATAAAAGGCGGCAGAGCCATGCTGTTGAGAGCTGCACCGGATAGATAACGGGCAGTGGAAAAGCACCTAATGTCACATCTCTGAAAATGTTGTGGGTCTGGCAAGAGTCAGGCTATGCCAAACACATACAGTCACACACATGAAAATGCAAAAAATGTACTGTACATGCACACATACCTGAAAATGCACATGCACCTACACAGAAACCCACAGGCGAGAATAGAGGCATGCACCCACAAAGACACACAGACAAACACTCACACACACACACACACACACACACACACACACACACACACACACACACACACACACACACACACACACACACACACACACACACACACACACACACACACACACACACACACAGGTGAAAACACAGGCATGCATGCACACGTACACACGTACACAGAGGCGCGTGTGCGCGCACACACACACACACACACACACACACACACACACACACACACACACACACACACACACACACACACACACACACACACACACACACACACACTCACACACACACAAACGCACACACACACACCTACCACTCCGTATGAGTATGTGTCACACGTCTCGGAGGCCGGGAGACTCTGGATGACCTCCGGTGCCATCCAGGGGAAGGTTCCCACCAGCGTCATGTGGGTCGTGCCGGCCTGGAACTTAGACGCCCCAAAGTCACAGATCTAAAAGGAGAGAGAGAGAGAGGGAGAGAGAGAGAGAGAGAGAGAGAGAGAGAGAGAGAGAGAGAGAGAGACCAAACAGGAGCCATGATGCAAGGTGTCGATGTGCGAGAGCAAGGGAGAGAGAACGAGAGAGAGAGAGAGAGAGAGAGAGAGAGAGAGAGACAGACAGAGAGAGAGACAGAGAGAGTCTAAGAGGGTTATGCTTCTGACCAAGCATCTTAACCAAGGAACAAGAACATAGCGACCCAAAAGCCACAGGTCAAACAGAAAGACAGTGATGAGAACCCGCCCCCCCAAAAAAAAAACACATTTTGTACACAAACAGACAACCCTAAAAGCGAATCACTGAAGATTTGTTAAGACTTTATGACACTGAATAATCATTTGCAGGAGGAGAGAAGTGCCGCACACTCTCGAGTTGTATAAACAAGTTTTTAATGTGTTTTTCAGCCTGTCGGCCTTCCTCAGGTCACGTGTGCTGAATAATTATTGAAATTAATATTCAAGGCAATTTATCCTTACTGAAGACGATAGTCATAAAGAACTGATGCTTTATAATGTCCGAGAATACATGGCATTTAAAGTTAGAATTGGGTTTATAGTGTAGCATGGCATCATATGAGAATGCAGCCATGAGTTTAAACGAGTAATAATAACAATAACAATAATAATAATAATACATTTTATTTTGAGCGCCTTTCAAGATACCCAAGGACACTTTACAATCAAAACAAATAGATAACAGTAGAGAAAGTATAACAAAGCTTCAATGAATTAACAATAGGAGAATAATTAAAATGCAAAATAAAATAGAAAAAAAATGTTTTAGAATAAGAAAAAGAAGTAGAATGCATTTGAAAATAAAATAAAAAGGAGAAAAAAATAAACTAATAATTAAAGTAAAGTGGAAGGTCCTGTCAGTGTGATTGAAAAGCAGAAGTGAAGAGCTGTGTCTTCAGCTTAGATTTAAAAGTAGACAGTGTAGAACACTGACGATGTGACATTGGAAGTGAGTTCCAAAGCTTGGGGACAACAACACTGAATGACCTGTCGCCCATGGTGCGCAGGTGTGTGGAGGAAACTGTAAAGAGGAGTGAGTCAGTGGAGCGTAGTGTGCGGGTGGGATTGTATGGGGTGAGGAGACTTGTGATGTAGGAGGGTGCAAGGTTGTGCTGGGCCTTGTATACGAGGAGGAGAATTTTGAAATGGATGTGAATGGATAGGAAGCCAGTGTAATTGATAGAGGATAGGGCTAATGTGATGCCAGGGTCTAGTGTGTGTAAGTAATCTTGCTGCTGAGTTTTGAATGTATTGTAGACGGTTAATCAATTTAGAAGGGAGACCATATACCACATACCGGATCCTACGAAAGGGTTGAAACACATAGCCTACTAACCAATATGAACATTTTCGGGACGATTCGGGACGGTTCACATTTACTTTCGTGACGGTTCCGGGACGGTTGTGAAAAA
>NC_085868.1:34096920-34104420 GCF_034702125.1 Engraulis encrasicolus
CTCCTTGCCCTTGGGAGATCAGGAGAGTACCGATAGCAAGACACACATGCATGCATACAAGTACACACACACACCGTTCACACACACGCACGCATTTTACACACACATACACACACGCATACACTCACACACACGCACGCGCGCACGCACGCACGCACACACACACACACACACACGGTTTACACACACACACACACACACACACACACACACACACACACGGGATACACACACACACACCTCCTTCTCAATCTTCAGGAGTTTCTTGACGGCGACCTCCTTGTCCTGGGAGATCCATCGGGCGCGGTACACGCTGCCGAAGCTGCCGCCGCCGCAGTTCTCGTAGAAGCTGATGTCATCGAAGCGGATCTGGACGAACGAAGAGCTGAGGGACGACATCTCATACTGCCACGCGCACACTTCTCAAAACCCTGCGGGAACGAACAGACACACACACACTTCTCAAAACCCTGCAGGAACGAACAGACACACACACTTCTCAAAACCCTGCGGGAACGGACAGACAGACAGACAGACAGACAGACAGACAGACAGACTTCTCAAAACCCTGCAGGAACGAACAGACACACACACTTCTCAAAACCCTGCGGGAACGAACAGACACACACACTTCTCAAAACCCTGCGGGAACGAACAGACACACACACTTCTCAAAACCCTGCAGGAACGAACAGACACACACACTTCTCAAAACCCTGCGGGAACGGACAGACAGACAGACAGACAGACTTCTCAAAACCCTGTGTACAGACAGACAGACACACTTCTCAAAACCCTGCGGGAACGAACAGACACACAGACTTCTCAAAACCCTGCGGGAAGAGACAAACATACTTCTCAAAACCCTGTGGGAACGGACAGACAGATAGACAGACAGATAGACAGACAGACTTCTCAAAACCCTGTGGGAATGGACAGACAGATAGACATACAGACAGACAGACAGACAGACAGACACGCTTCTCAAAAGCCTGCGTACAGAAAGACAGACAGACACACTTCTCAAAACCCTGGGGGTGGGACAGTCAGACACACGGACATGTCTCAAAACCCATGCAGATAGACAGACAGACAGACAAGTCACATTTCTCAAAACCCTGGGGACGGACAGACAGACAGACCGACCGACCGACCGACCGACCGACCGACCGACAGACAGACAGACAGACAGACAGACAGAGTATGACTCAAAACCCTGGGGGTGGGACAGACAGACAGACAGACAGACAGACAGACAGACAGACAGACAGACATCTCAAATCCCTGGGGGAATGATCAGACACACACAGACACACTTCCCAAAACCCTGCAGGTGGGACAGACAGACAGATACTTCTCAAAACCCTGGGTCGACAGACACACACACGGACACATGTCTCAAAACCCTGCAGGTGGGACAGATAGACATACAGACTTCTCAAAACCCTGGGGGTGGGACTGGGACAGACAGACAGACAGACAGACAGACAGGCAGACACTGTGGGAACAGACAGACACACAGACACATGTCTCTGTCCATACTGTCTTAAGTCCATGTATAAGTACTGTCTATGTCTATACTGTCTATGTCCTTACCTAGATTTAGTCTATGTCTGTATGGGAAAGCAAGAAATGTAATTTCAAATTCTTTGTATGACCAGTGCATGTAAAGAAATTGACAATAAAACCTACTTGACTTGACTTGACTTGACTTGACTTGACTGATGTCTCAAAACCCTGTCAGTGACAGACAGACAGGCAGGCAGAGAGACAAACAGGCGTGCTCATGCACGCATGCGTGCGCACACACACACACACACACACACACACACACACACACACACACACACACACACACACACACACAAGCACACACAAGCACACACACCTCAAAAACCTAGCAGATGGTAGCAGATATACACACCCTGCATTGCCCATAAAGACACACGCGCATTCGCACGCACACATGACACACACACACACACACACACACACACACACACACACACACACACACACACACACACACACACACACACACACACACACACACACACACAAACACACACACACAGTCTTCTCAGTCCGGCAGACAGACAGACAGGCACACGGATGAACGGACAGACAGACAACTCAACCCTATCTGGGGCAGAGAGGCACCCACTTCTCTTAATTGTGACATAGTGACAGACAGAGCTGTCACACACACACACACACACACACACACACACACACACACACACACACACACACACACACACACACACACACACACACACACACACACACACACACACTTCCAACAGAAACATATTCTTCTGATGACAGAGACATCATGTATGTTAGTATAGTCAATATGAGAGAAAGACAGAGATGGGACGATGACCATAACATATGAGATACCATAACAGATGAGGAAAAGACAGGACACAGAGCACACATGCAAACACAACAGCGCATTATTGTACAATAGGTGCTTGCTGACCTTGAATAAGCCCTAGACCTAGTCTACTGCATATTACAGATTCTTTAAAAAAATGATTAACTTGATCTGAATTACTTTTAAGTTGATTGAAATAAGAACTTCAATGAAGTGACACAGACGAAAATATGTCATTAATATTTACCTCCTCGGATGCTATGTCTTCCTTCCTTCCTTCCTTCCTTCTCGTGGGTGATATCTATGACTCCATTCGTAGGCCTAAATTACATTTTGTTTTGGAAATTTGTAGGCCTGGGAAGAAGCCTGCCTGCACTATTGCTGGACAACTAGCTAAACAAAACAGAACTTACGGATGTGTAAGACTAGAGACTCTTGGATGTCACACGCGCCGGACCTTCTACTTAATTCCAGACAGTTCCAGAAGAAACGTCACCGCGTCTGCTGCCTAGAAATAACGTTGAAGCGAGGTTCCCTCTCGCGTAAAAACAGACCACCTTGCACTGAAAGAGTCCAGACCACCGTCAACCAACCAACTAACACCCCTGTATCCACACACACACACACACACACACACACACACACACACACACACACACACACACACACACACACACACACACACACACACACACACACATAGGCCTACACATCAGACTCTAAAAACAACTCCCTAATCACCGGCCAAGCGCGGGCACAGTGACATCAGCTGCATAGAGGTCCCGGTGTGTCACGGATCAAAGAATGTCTGACGGGTCGACCCCCTCCCATTTCCCCCGCTGCCCACCATCCAAAAATACATAAGGTGGCCGGTCACAATCATTTCCCCGATGAGAAGCGCCTCTGCTTTGAAATGACACATCACTTCAGATTTTCATTCATGTCACCGGGCCCACACAACGGATGGAGCGGTTGCGTCTGGCGTGGACCAACTGGGCCAAAGCCAGAAGCTGCCCACAGTGCCAGTCAGACGACAGCGGTTTAACGGCTTCTTTTTAAAATGCGAGTAAAATGGATAAAGTCAGTTAGGCCTATAGCTACTTGCAACATGTCAATAGTGCTCGAAGTTAATGAAAGCAGCAATGTCACCATTTTCATCGCACTAATCACAGCAACTCTCTCTGTGCATTCTTGCGTGCGTTTGTTAACTGTCCCTGAGGAGCGCCCGTCATTCACTAAACCAAAAGGCTCAACACGGATAACGGTAACGACAAACAGATAAGCAATTAGGCTATAAAGTTGCTGAGAATCTGCTGACCATCGTTGACAACACAGGGAAGGGGAAAAGATCCAAAGAATGTGTATACACGTACCCTTTAACTTGATTTTCCAACGGCAGTGTGTCCACACAGACTCGCGCTGTTTCTGTAGCCCGATCATAAAGTGATGTGCGAGACTCTCTTTCTGTCTCGTGTTACTCCACTTCCATAACAGGGCAGGCGATAGAGCCTGCACTGGCGCTCACGAGCGCGGTTATTATGTGCGAGACAATAGCACCCCACCATGGCCGACTCGCATCTAACATCTCATCACAGATCAGACTGCTGGTACAGGTTTCTTCCCGATTAGAGTAACATAATGGATTCATCAGATGTAAAGAACATTTTTTATTTATACTGTATGAGCACTGTCTATGTCCATACTGTCTTATGTCCATGTATAAGTACTGTCTATGTCTATACTGTCTATGTCCTTACCTAGATTAGTCTATGTCTGCATGGGAAAGCAAGAAATGTAATTTCAAATTCTTTGTATGACCAGTGCATGTAAAGAAATTGACAATAAAACCTACTTGACTTGACTTGACTTATTTCTAAAGACAAAACCAGTGTGGGTAGACCCATTAATAATTTTACAAAACTGCCCCCAGTCCTCACACAAACCACTGCTAACCACATTAATGGCACTTAAAAACTGAATACCTCTATATTTACCTTTACATTTAAAATATTGTCATGTAATAATGCAACGAAGCCACTCGGTCATGTTGGCCTAGGCTGTCAAGATCAGAATCTAATTTTAGTATGGAGTGGTTCTTTTTTAGAACCACTCCACCATTTGGGTAAGTTGTGTGGTGGCCTTTTGTGGTGAGTGGGGGTGCATTCACGTTTGTACGTGCATTCCACAGTGCTACTAGTAGATTCCATGGGGCCTATTTATGTGTGTGCGCGTATATGTCTTCTCCACAGGGTTAAAGGGGTACTTTGGGTTAAGTCAATCAGTCCTATTGGAGGTTGAAGCATGCTGTTGTAAAGCACGGTCTTCTCATTTCACTCTGTATTGGTAAAAGATGAGTAGCAATGCACACAGTTTAAAAAAAATGTAGTGTTAATTCAACACTTAGGCTACAGGGTACAGGGTACTCTAGGACCAAATACAATCTAGAACAAAGGTGAGGAACCGTTTTCATTCAAATTTTATTAAGTCCTCCAAGGCCCGCACTATGAACACAAACCAGGATTTCCCCCTGCCCATATTGAAGGCAGCCACCTTTACAACAGCTCCCACCTTCACTAGGTCCCCTGAAAATAAAACATAATTGTATTGCAAATGCAATTTCTAAGATTGCTTTACAAAATATGTCATAATTCATGTGAAACTGCACAACATTTAAATGATATAAGGGGCCAGATAAGACGTCCTCAAGGGCCATAAACAACGCCCATGATGTATTCTAGGAGATGTTAAATCCACTCTCTATCAGCACTGCAACGTTTACTGTGTACCTTGTTTACTGTAAGTTACTCTGGTAAAAGTGTCAGCTAAACGTTATGTGATGAAATTTGACGTAGGCTTCACACATGGAAAATTCATTTACGTGCACGCAAGCACATGTACCCATGCACCACGCACACTCACGCACATACACACACGCACCCACGCATGCACCCACGCACACGCACATGTGCACACACACACACACACACACACACACACACACACACACACACACACAGAAAGAACAAATGTGACAAACCCAGCAGTAGGTTGAGAAATACATACAAGACATTTAATCTGGTCATTTTTATGTACACATGATGGACAGTAGTTTTTTCTTAGCAGTCAGTCGAGCTTCTCACAGACACTTCTGGAAAACGGACTAACAGAATAAAAAAAAAAACCAACTTAAGACCAGGACAGGTTCCAATGTAATAATAACTTAATAATAATTAGTTAACCCCAAATATACAAACATAACCAAACCCAGAGTAGAAAAAGATACAGTACCACAGGAGCGCTACAAGCTAAGGCAGAGAAATCAGGACACTATACCACAGAACCTTTTTAAAAAGAACCAGCCAGAGAGGAACTAAAAAGTACCTCTGTCACAACACTGTCGGCATCTAGACACAGGGACCCGATATGGAGAACCACTGCCATTGAAGCAGGGGGGGAAGAAAAGCCCTTACCATTGGCTCAACAGCACACTGAGTCGGGGCAAAGGGAATAGGCTAATTGATTTCGGCTTAAAGGTGATTGGGCCAGCGCAAAATGAGGAACAATCACCGTTGGTTCAAAATGACAATGGGTTGGCAAGGGGATTAATAAATTGCCATTGTCGTGAAGGTGATTGGGGGAAGGGGAAAGAGGGACAACTGCTACTGGCCAAAAGAGACAATGGGACAGGGGCAAAGGGAGCCAATGTGATGGGCCGAAATTGACCACGGTCAAGATGCCGCAAAAACGATCGAAACTGATGCAGCACACATGCACACATAACATTTTTTAAAAACCAGAATGCATTGCAATTTTTCAGTGCCCATGGGCCATGTGCACTGCACAGATTTGATTGTTTCTCCAGGGTAGAAAAAAACCGCACACTCGATGCTATAACTCATCTATTTATTTATACCACGTCAGAAGGCGTGTTGCGCCCCTCAAGCCATTGTCAGTGAGTGATCGTTTCTCTGGCATCACAAACTCTGTGATTGGCTAAAAGTGGCATAGGACGGGGCAATAACAAGCATTGCCATTGGCCGGAATGGAAGAAGGCAAGACTATACTGTAGGTGTGCATCTACCACTGACTGGATGTCGGCTAGGGTGGAACGCATCTGCTGTTCATGTTTCTGTCAACAGGTAACAAAAAAGAACAGAGGTGTCAAAAGTAGGAGTGGAAGGGAACGTTACGGTCAGCTTACCCTGAGCGGGTGCGATCAAATTTGTGGCAGGATTTTACTTTTCTGCATGGGTGCCGCTAGGGGAGGAAAGGTGTTACAGATTCTAAGGGCCCAAGCACAGACAGCACTGAGAGGGGCCCTTAAGGGGGCCCACAATTCAAATCTTTCTTGGGACCCAAAAATTCTGGCGGCGCCCCTGCTTTTCCGTTACACTTTATTTATTTTAATGGGTTACTATTACAGTGCATGTACCTCACTAGGCACAGTGGAATATCTGGTGTAACAACCATGGCTTCACTTGACACCAGCGTCATACCCATGCCATGACAAGTGTCATAACAGTGTCAAAACGGTGTCATGACACAGTCATGAGTCATAAACATTGGGTCAATGTCATAAACGTTTTATGGTCGTGAAAAATTAACATTTCTTGGGCTGTCTTTACCAAAACCAAATGTCACTAAATGACAACAGTCATAAAATGTCTATGACATTGACATTGACACGTCCATGACTGTGTTATGATGCCAGCATATGACGCCAGCGTCAAGTAAAGTGCTATCCAACCAAAGAAGGTGGAGCTAACAAGAAGCGACACTCAATACAACGCCCCATGATTTTCGGCCGCGGCCGCCATTCTGGAATAAATATCGGACAAATTACATTGGAATGCATTGGGAATGTGTACAGGATTTCTACATAATACGGTAAAACTTCATCGATATAACTATCGCAAATTCTTCAGTTATGAATGCTTATACCATCTCATGTGTTTTTTTCAGCACAATCAGTGCAGAACTTGAGTATCTATAAGGCTAAAGTTGCCAAAGTAGCTAGCCATATTGTGCTAACTTTAGCATTAGATCCGCGGTCTTTCCTATACAGTGGCGTACGTGATTCCAGAATGGCGGATTTGACTCTAAACTGACTCAAAACGACC
>NC_085868.1:34106920-34114420 GCF_034702125.1 Engraulis encrasicolus
GAAAGCGTGGATGAGGGTCTCAGCAGAGGTAGGGGTAAGAGAAGGGCGGAGTCTGGAGATGGTTTTAAGGTGGAAAAATGCAGTTTTGGTGAGGTGTTTGATATGGGATTCAAAGGAGAGCGAAGAGTCGATGATGACGCCCAGATTTCTTACTTCAGAGGAAGTGGAGGTAAAATAGTCAGGGATAGAGAACTGAGAAAGGTTTATCTTTTTAAGTAATGATGGAGTGGCGATGATGATGGCTTCGGTTTTGTTTTGATTAAGTTTAAGAAAATTTTGGGTCATCCAATTACTAATTTCATTTAGGCAGGTTGTTAAGTTAGCGAGGGGGAGTGGATGGGAGGGTTTGGTGTGAATGTAAATTTGGGTGTCATCTGCATAACAATGAAAATTTAGACCATGTTTTCGGAGTATGTTACCAAGGGGAAGAATATAAATGATGAAGAGTAGGGGGCCTAGAACTGAGCCTTGAGGAACACCATGTGTGAGGACTGAATTTGGAGACCGGAAATCACCAATAGAGACAAACTGCTCTCTTCCAGTTAGATAGGACCTGAACCAGGAGAGTGCAGTACCAGTGATGCCCAATATTATAACTCGATCACAAAAATGATCACAAAATATGATCACAAAAATATGATCCCATGCACATGAACATGCGTACATGCAACCTGTAAAACACTTCAGCCAGTTAACCGTAAAAAAAAGCAAGTTGCCCTGCTGTCTTAAGTTTGTAAATTAACTCAACTCAGGGCTTAACTCAACTTGAGGCTTTCTCAAGTTGAGTTAACTTACAAAGGCAGCAGGGCAACTTACTTTTTTTACGGTTAATTGGCTTCAATGTTTTACAGTGCACACACGTACACACACACACAGATCACCATCTCACCATCTTCTCAAAGTTCACCATGTTGTCGATGAACGTCTTGTTGCCCTCATGGGTGAAGGTCATATCTGCAATGAGATCAGCAGGGCAGTGAGACATCTAGAGCCTAGGCAGGGGAGGTTTCTAGGGACAGGAGGGGGCGGCCTTACCGAGCTCCCGTTGTGACCCCCCCTCCCCCCACAAAAAAGGGGTTTATTACAAACATTGTTGTAATAATAACATTACTATTATTGTCTCCCTGAAAGTGGCGGGGGCGTCGGAAGAGGCATCGCCTAGGGCGCTAGGGCGCTCCTCCATGGAGAAAAGAATACATTTTCCCAGCTGTCAGCCTAGCCACAACAACTGTTGGGGAACTGTTTTTCATTTACCATCCCAATTGCAAATGAGAAAAATGGCATTAGAATTGTACTTTTGCAGGATATTGAGTTCATTTTCTGTCGTCAGTGACATCATCATGAGGTCACAAGCAGACAACTGAGCAAGGGAGGATGGAAGTCTGCATATTGGAATGCACCCAGTGAGACAGAAATAGGTAGGCAAAGGCCAGCTTAAAATGGTCATATCTGTTCATCTGTGTGAATCTGTCTGCCAATTTACAGATCAATTTATCCGTCTGTCTGTCTGTCTGTCTGTCTGTCTGTCTGTCTGTCTGTCTGTCTGTCTGTCTGTCTGTCTCCTACTGCAGCTGTAGTACATAAACAAAGCAACTTCTCTTGCATTTTCCCCCCATAAATAAGTCCGTCATCCACCCTTCTGCACACCTTACAGACTGGTCACCATTTTGATGTGGGCGGGGCCTCACCTTTGAGGAGAAGGGGGGTGAAGGGGATGATTGGCGGCTCCATCTTGGCCACTGTGAGGCGGTACGACCGGTGGTTCCTGGACGGATCCTGATTGGACAGAAATAATGATTGACAGGTTATTTGTGGGATTCAGAATCATTACCCTTCCTTTCACATCCAACTGTGTCTTGACGTTGTTGTTTTTTTTTTTACTTCACTTTTATTTTTTTCAGGACATTGCACATTAATGAACATATACATACAAGCACATGTATATGTAAATGTGCCATATTATAGCACACATGCTAATTTCCATCTGGTGTCCAAAATAGGTTCTATTCATTTATACAATTTATGTGGTTTGAAACAGTGATGATATCATGCTAATGTATTTGTTTTATATTCACATAGCCTACTGTATTTTTTGTTAGCATGGAGTAGAACAAAGCACAGGATGATAAAACAAGTAACTCACCAATAAACTCTCAAACTCAGCATAGAACTTCTTGAACTTGCTTGGTAGTTTCTGAAAACAAAATCACTGTGTCAAGTCATATTTTTGTTTGCTTACATGTGTGACTCCACTAAGGTTTATATGTACAGTACATGGCAGGTCCATCAGTGGGAGTGTATACATATGCATGCAGAGAAAGACACACAGCTAAGAGTTGCCTGACAGCGGGGAAACCAATACATACTGTAAGGACCAAGTCAGTGTGTGTGTGTGTGTGTGTGTGTGTGTGTGAGTGTGTGTGTGTGGAGGAGGCGATGCCACTTGCACCCCTGAATAGGCTTCAGGCCAGTCTAACGTTTTTGCATTTATGTAGAAGACACATTATTGCTACTTTAATATTGTTTGTTATTGTCTCTTAATTATTGGTCCTCCCAAATAAAGTAATCAAACCGTGTGTGTGTGTGTGTGTGTGTGTGTGTGTGTGTGTGTGTGTGTGTGTGTGTGTGTGTGTGTGTGTGTGTGTGTGTGTGTGTGTGTGTGTGTGTGTGTGTGTGTGTGTGTGTGTTTACCTCCCAGGTCTGTGTGAGTCTGCTGACAGCAGGGTTGCTCATCCCCATGATGATGGCAAAGAAGGAGTTGAGATTCCTGAATTCTCGGCAACTGAAATATACACACAAACACGCACACATACGAGCACGCACGCACGCACGCACGCACGCACGCACGGACACACACACACACACACAGACACACACACACACACAACATGTAAGAATATGAATACTAATCATTATTATTAAAGGTGCACTGTATAAGATTGTGCCCAGAGTACTGCAACTATGCTGCTCATTGAAACTGTGCTGCTTATTGCCAAATCTGATCTTTCCATGAATATGTACAAAGTAATAAACTAATATTCACTAGCATGACCAAAGTACAGTAAGTTTTGCGGCTAAAAAAATCTATTTCTGGAAATTCAAAATGGCGGACAATGGAGGAGACCCCCCTTTTCATGTATGAAAAGTAAAATTTTCCCAGTCATAATGAATGCTTAGAATTTGATGGTGGTGGTAAGTATCTGTTCATCTGTGTGAATCTGTCTGCCAATTTATAGATCAATTTGTCTGTGCTCATGAAAAAGATAACATTTGTGAATGGCCAGCATGGATTCAGGAGATAAACTATTAAACACATTACACAGTGCACCTTCAAATTTTAGTAATTACTTAATTGTGTACATACGTTTACACACCCTGACAGATTTGATAATGATTTCCGTAACACTTGACTTGATGCCGGCGTAATAGGTATGACATGGCAGTGTCATAACAGTGCTGTAATGCAGTCATAGAAGTGTCATACACATTATGTCCATGTCATAAACATTTCATGACTATTGGCATTAAGGGACATTCGGTTATGGTAAAGACAACCCCATCAGCGTCAACTTTTCCTGACCATAAAACGTTTATGACATTGACATAATGCTCATGACTCGTCCATGACTTTGTCATGACACTGTTTCACACTATTATGACACTTGTCATGTTATGCGTATGACGCCAGCGTCAAGTGAAGAGTAACCATGATTATTATCTTTCAGTCATTGTTAGTGGTTGGTTGAAGCCAGCTATTATCAATCAATGCTTTATCCTTTTTCACCTTTGTCACTCATGTTCATCATCACTGCATCAATACGTCTCTTGAATATCTTTATTTTATCATTCTTATTCTCATTCTTCACTTACTGTGCTGCAATCTTGATGAACTTCTTGAGGAGCTGAACTCGTTTGCTGAGCTGAGGGCACAGCGCCACCTCTGTCACCACCCAGTACTGCAGCTGGTTGAAACGTCGCAGGAACAGGTCCAAGTTGGCCGTGCTGCGCCGGTACGCCTGCCGCCCAAACGTGTGGTACACAAACTCTTGCTGTGGTGCACCCACACACACACACACACACACACACACACACACACACACACACACACAGACACACACACACACACAGACACACACACACGCACGCACACGCACACGCACACGCACACGCACACACGCACACACACACAGACAAACACAAAGAGATAGAGTGAATTTAGAGAAGTGGTCACCAACCTTTTTATGCCCGAGATCCCTAACCTCTGCCTAGATGGCAAGCAAGATCTACCTCTTGAAGCGAGAAATAAAAATCCAGTCAAGACTGTTTCACGCTGAGGCTTTCAATTTAGCCTTATTTTAGTTTAATGAGATTGTTATCAATATCTATTAGTAAGTTGTATTGCTATGGGAGTCAATGTGATGGCTATGATGACTGAACACAGTCATGTAGGCTACTGTATTGCCCGGAATATAAGACCACCCTGATTAAGACCAAGGCAATATCTACCCTGCAGTAGGGGTGGAACGGTTCACAAAATTCACGGTTCGGTTCATATCACGGTATCAAGGTCACGGTTTTCGGTTCTCTACGGTTCTTTTTTTTGTTCATGATAAATGGTGCACTGGGAATATTAAACCATATTGATATAACTGCAATTATAAAGTGATGATGCGCAAGTTGAATCAGCTGTCGTCAGCTGATGTGTGCTGTCTGAGCGTTCCAAATGCCCTCTTTCTAGAGGCTAATAGAATCAGACTTATCACTAAATATCCTACATATGGTTTGTATAGGCTTATAATGTGAAAATGGTGTGATTTTAATTGTGTCATCCTCTGATTGGTCTTATATGCTAATGTGTTAATCAGAGAGACTGGATAAGATACTCCCAGAATCTCTGTTTTACATATTTTTCCGGGCAGTACATGAATTGTGGTTTGCCACGGACTGCATTTCACGGTTCGGTATGGTGTGTGAATTGTACGGTTTCGGTTTTCGGGGCGGTTTGTACCATCCCTACCCTGCAGCTGTCTTGACAAATGACCGTATATTTTCTATATCCAGAAGTTTTCCGTTGGACTGATGAAAGCGAACACGATCAAGGTGATTGACAAGTGACGCAACAACTTTTTCCCCTCCTGTGCTGTCCTTTCAGCACCACCATGTTTCAGTAGCCATCCAATTACATTTCATTACGTGCCAAGGGAAAAACTCTCGCCATTCTGTGCTATTGCAGTGTTGTGTGGGATATCGCCAAATAATTTAGATAAGGTCAGAATTTTTTTTTGTCAATATTATGTAGCCTATTGTCCACGAAAATAACCCTTTTTTTTGCACTGCACGTGGTCTTAACAGACACTGTTTGTAAAAAGCTTCTTGTGTTTCGACAAAAAGGTGTCTCTTTGATAATGCCTGTGGCTGATGGCAAAACAAACGCACACTTTTCTTTCACGAAAAGTAATAGGAATTCCTCCTCGCGTTCTTGATGAGAACTGTATGCTTTCGTCTTCATCAGCGGTCACACTTACAACTGGCCTATTGCACGCAACACTCTCACCGTGGTGACGGTGCTCAAAGACGCAGGAAGAAAGAAAATAACCAGAGGGGAAAGCTGTGGCGAGCCTATCGTAACGGAATACAGACGCTAATATGAACGCCAATCAGATGGGCTACTGCAGTGTAGGCTATTTCAATAAATATTTCTGTAGCCAATCTAGTATCATCCTATTTATTTCCTCCTGCCCCAAGATCGACCCGGAAAGCCTCCAATCGTGATCGACGGGTTGGCGACCCCTGATTTAGAGAGTAGAGCGTAGAGTCAGAGAGTAAACCCTACAAAACAGTAAAATGGAAGATAAAACCAAATGTGTGAATGAATTAAGTTATCTGCAATTGCAATTGTGATTACTACAAATAAGCCTGGACCCTCAAAAACAGTGCATCAACCAAAACCAGCCCAGCCTCGTCCAACCAGAAGGACCAATCCCGTATGGCCTTGAGACTGTTTTATGCGGCCCCCGATATCATTTTAATGTTATGCAGGTTCACATGAATTATGACTTGAGGAATCTTAGAAATCGCATTTGCAATACAATTAAATTATATTCAGGGGACCTAGAGAAGGTGGGGTCTGTTTTAAAGGTGTCTGCCTTCAATATAGGCCTAAAGTTCAGCAGGAAATCATGGTTTGCATTCGCAGTATGGCCCTCGGAGGACTTCTACGACCCTTTGAGGAATTTGAAGTGGCCCCTTGAATAAAAAAGGTTCCCCAAACCTGGCTTAGAGACAGGTTGTATGCCTTTGACTTGTGTGGACCATGGACTTACATTGGCCGCTTTGTGGATGTACATCCGAGAATCCGTTATTTTCTGTATCTGTCTGGGGGTTTCATAGCCTCGTGTACTTCCGCCAAGAGACTTTGCTCCGCACTACGTCTGGTAACTGTTTTCTGTTGAGCAATGTTGAGCGGTAGGATTTGGCCACAGTCCTACATTGTAATTTTATCCTACGGTAGGATGTTCTGTCAGAAATGTCTGTTAAATGGTCCTACATCGCCAAAGAAAGACGTCAGACATGTTTGTTCAACAACTTATTCTGATTTTTCCGAAAATGTCCTTCCCGCTTCTTGCGATCGCGTCAGATCAAACAACCTCCAGACTATGAATACAAAATGAAATGGTAGTATTATGGGATGGCTGGGACCAGGCTAGTTTCACTCCACCTTCTGAACCTCGGCGGAGAGCCAGTAGTGGAGGGAGCTCGGGACCGTGCTGGCCATCCACGGAGGACAACTGTTTGTGTTCCGTCCAACATTAGTGTCGTACATGCCAACTGACGTGTAAAAACGCTTATATCTTAGAAATAGGAAAGTTTAGTGTAGATTTTAGATATTCACCTCTTTATATTATCCATATTTTCTCTACTCTACAAACCAAAAATAGCGCATCTATTCCTAGCAACCAGCACGTTCTGTGCACACAGCTAAAGGTCTCCCAGTTTGCAAAGGGTTATCTGGAGGGATAATCTGTTCTGAAGTTTAAAGGCTTCTAAACCAAGTCTAAACCTTTTCAAAAAGTCTGGAATTCTTGCCAGGAAGACTAGAATTCTTCGTCTTTGAACCTGTCAAAGTAGACTGTGGAATTGGGGGTTGGGGGCTTCCCAATAACATGGTGTTTGTGTGTGCGTCGGCTGTGTTTTTCTGCGCCAGAAAATAGTTCCCAAACCAAACTGACCAAGTCAATCCCTCTTTGTTGATTTCCACTGCCATTTGACCTCAATATGAATGTAAAGTACACAGAAAAGAATCGGGGGAGATGTATTTTGATGGATGAGGATGAGGAAACCAAGCTAAGGACACTGCTCGACAGATTCGGACAATGTCTGTGTCACCAGGAAAACGCTTTCACCCACTTATGTATCCCCTTAGGCTACTACTAGACCAGTTTTCTAGCTACCTCAAACTAATAAAATCCCAACTGAAAATCAATAGTAAAATGAAAACCA
>NC_085868.1:34139420-34141920 GCF_034702125.1 Engraulis encrasicolus
ATCAATCGATATTTTTTTAAATTACTTTTTACTTTGCTTTTTGATATTCTATGTTTCCATGTTAGAATACACCTACTATTAAAATTATAGACTGATAATTTCTTTGTGGGCAAACCAACAAAATCAGGATCCATTAGGCCAATATTGTGTTCCGACAGCACAGGAAGAGTAAGCAAGAGATCACGACTTTATATTTTGTGTTCTGACAGTTCAGGATGTGTCACTGGCAATATATGAAATGTTAGGAAATATATTTTCTTTCAGACTTCAATTTGGCACTATACTTTGGTGAATTAATAAACCTTTCTGGGGTCCAATTGAGTATTGTTTGACCTGAAACCACCAAAATTCGCCTAAATTCAACACATTTCCGCTTTAAAGTCAGCTATAAATGTGCATGATACTGACATATTGGGTATCATCTGAAAGGAAATATTGTCAGCTTTCAGGTGACACCACCCACAATGCTCTACCACAAATGGCTGTGAAGTTATTAGGCAAAATGGGGCCAAATGTCAGGCGTTTTTGATTAAAATAAACATTGAAACTTTATGGCTCTTGAGGCAGGTCTTCCCATGGTCCAAAATCAAAATAATTTTATATCTGGCCATTTCACACCTTGGAGAATGGGAATCACAGCAATTGGCTTCAAAATTACAAAAAAAGTTTTTTTGAACAGGTCTATTGAGTGTGTTTGCGAGTATGCTAAATTGACTGAAGTTAGACTGAAATTAGATCTCCCTTGAGGTTACATAAAAAAGGATTTGTGTTTTGTTACATTAACTATTGTGAAAGCTCATTCAGTGTGTGTGTGTGTGTGTGTGTGTGTGTGTGTGTGTGTGTGTGTGTGTGTGTGTGTGTGTGTGTGTGTGTGTGTGTGTGTGTATGTATGTGTGTGTGTGTGTGTGTGTGTGTGTGTGTGTGTGTGTGTGCGTGCGTCTGTGCATGCATATGTGTGTGTGTGTATGTGTGTGTGAGTGTGTGTGTGCGTGCGTGCGTGCTCGTGTGTGGGTCAAAGACGTACAACATGGAATTGTCCTTCAGTGAAACGTATAATTTTGCTTACTGTAAATGCAAAAAAAAGATTTTCTTAATTATTTTTTTGGTTTGGCTTTCATGCATTCACTTGAAAAAAAAAATGAAAATCATGTTTTTCACAGTTACAGTAAGCAAAAGTATTTCATGTTGGACGTCTTTGACCCAGTGTGCGCGCGCGTGTGCATATGTGAACGTTTCCGTGTCTGTGTGTGTTTCTCCTTACGGTGTTGGAGAGATGGGAGAGGGCTTTGATCTGAAGCAGCTCATCATAAATGATCTCCAGATCCTCCCCAGTTCTCTGTCCAGGCCTAGAACGCAACCACAGGGAACGCAAGGGTTAAATCTGCACACAAATACATTTATTGGAGTTACTGACAGTGCCTTTGACCAACTACCAGCCAGCGCTTCTAACCCAGGTAAATGCCCCTCCCATTTAATCAGCTGTGCTGCGTTACTTTCAATCAAGGAGAGTATAGATAGGAGGGTTCAATGACATCATAACAGCGTAGTATGGCTTGGCCGCGGCGAGGGGAGTCACATTTCGTCTACCCTCAGTACCTGAGGCATCGAAGCAAAGTGCAATGCCACTACCGCCAGGGTTGGAGTATGGAGCAGTCGTAGGATGCCGTGAATGCTTGTCAGCTGTCCTTAATTACTGTATCCCCTGCAATTACTGTGGACTGACAGCTGCAGTTAATTTGGCCACATACTGAACACGGAGTCTCCGGATTATGAGGAGTCACAATTTTTATCCATCATGGTGTCGCACCCACTGACGATGCGCACCGTGTCCGTGAGCTACGCCCACGTACTACACTGTGGCCAATGCATTTCCCCCAGAGTGATAGTTTTTATCTATACTTTCTTTGCTTTCAATCGCCTGTGGCCTTGGACTTCCCCACCCATCAACAATGTCAGTGAGCGGAACATATAGTAATAACAGAGAAAGAGAAAGAGAGAGAGAAAGACAGAGATAGATTGAGAAAAAGACAGATAGAGGGAAAGAGAGAGAGAGAGAGAGATTGAGAAAAAGACAGAGAGAGGGAAAGAGAGAAAGAGAGATTGAGACAGAGACAGAGAGAGAGAGAGAGAGAGAGAGAGAGAGGGAGAGAGAGAGAGAGAGAGAGAGAGAGAGAGAGAGAGAGAGAGACAGAGAGAGAGAGGAATAGGCTTAACCCGCATGTGATGGAGTGACATCTGCTCTGACTACTACGTGGGCAGAGCCCCAGTTTGGTACCCCAGAAAGTCAAGGTTCGAGTCCAAGCAGAGCAACTCTATTCCACCTCATTACACTGCAATGACGCAAAACCACTCATTCCAACCCAACCAATTACAGCTCACTCACTCTTGTTAACATATTAAATTTAGTGTAATCCTCTACACATCCTGTATGGCCCGCCTCAACTGTGCTTCATTTCGATTTTTAAAAAGGCATTGAGCCTCATTGGCTAGACTGACAATC
>NC_085868.1:34159420-34224420 GCF_034702125.1 Engraulis encrasicolus
CGCAGCTAGTTTTGCGCAGTCAAAAGAAAACAAAAATTTAGAACCCATGTATAGGGTTATGTCTATGCCACCGGATGCAACCTAAACCTGCTTTGAATGTACTGAATCAAAGGTGTCTAAACTCACATGAACAAGTCCGACAGGCGGACAAAGACGCGTCCAAAAGTACAAATATTAAGACAGTAACGCAAAAAATTGCGGCAAAGATCGTGTTTTGGCTTATTTAAAGAATGTGTTTTCAGACAGACAGACCGACGTACAGACATACCCTCTCATAAAGATGCTAGGACGCATCTAAAAAGGCCCATTGGCTACACCATTTAGGTCTTCCGCACCCATAGGTGGAGCACTTGTCCAGCATGATCCTCGCCTCAAGTATTTCAGGACCAAGGTCAGCAACCAAGCAAAGCAGGTGCACTTTAATATGTTAAGTTAGG
The DNA here is from genome assembly GCF_034702125.1 of Engraulis encrasicolus. Taxonomy (NCBI): domain Eukaryota; kingdom Metazoa; phylum Chordata; class Actinopteri; order Clupeiformes; family Engraulidae; genus Engraulis; species Engraulis encrasicolus. The sequence continues at coordinate 34,159,858 of NC_085868.1, forward strand.
GCTGCACGATTATGGAAAAAAATCATATTCACGATTATTTTGGTCAAAATAGTAATCACGATTATTAATCTTAATCTTAAAAAAAATATTTTTTTGAAAATTTTAACAAGATGAAATATAACCAAGAATGAATTATATACGGGATGAACAAAACAAAATTAATTGTAATAATTTTGTAAAGGCAATAGCATGAAAGTTAGGTGGACAGATTTCTGGCCAGAAACACCAGCCTGTCAGTATGTTCTGGCTTCAAGGACGCTCTCAAAGGCAGGTCACTATTGACACGATGAAATCACGATTGAAATCACTACTTCGATTTTACGACTTTATCACGATTTTCGATTATTTTCGATTAATTGTGCAGACCTATGTTTAATTATAAATTTGCTGTAACCAGAATGAAAATGACCAAGTTGCAGTACATTACTAAACGCCATGTGTTATGTCATAGTAGTGTAGCACTATGGTAGTTAACTTTTCAATGACAAAGGCAAAGTGCAGTAACCAGTCCAACACTGAAACGAGTGAAATGCCTTAAAAGCCTTGCTATTAGGTTGGATATTGTAGCCATTGCAAATTTGACATAGCAATAACCTCCAACATGACACATTCTGACCACAAACGTTTGTCACAAGACAAGACAAAGACCATCAGTCTATACTCAAGTTGAAAAGATATAGTCCCTGCAGCTTTTCTTTGTAGGGCAGTATTACAGCATTCCACGGGTGGAGCGTCGTGCATTATGGGACTACATGTATCCAAGCACTCATGAGGACAAAATACGAAATTGCCATTGTGTGTCGGCCTGTCAGTGCATTGCACGGTGTTGTGTAAATAGTACTGTGCAGCGTCTGGTATTATATTGTAAGTATGTTTAATATGGCATTTGGATGGGGTTGGTGTTGGCCCACTGTGTACTGTACACTGTGTAAACAATGTGTAAACAATTCAACATTTCAAGAGCAGTCTGGGACCAAATCCACTCTAGAAGGTGTTAAATCGACTCTCTGAGTTTTGAATTAACAATGTTTTTTTTAACTGCCTACTGTATGAAAACCAGGGAACAGCCATTGTACCATACTGTAATAATAATAATAATAATAAACTTTATTGCAGACACATGTCCATATCACACACTATACAGTATTCAATACTCAATACAAACATTATAAATAGTAAAAAAAAAAGAAAAAAAAGAAAAACAAGAACAAAAAAGAAAAGAGAGAAAAGAAGGACATATTTAAAAAAATATATACAGACTATTGCACCAATGCCTCCTTAGCCTAGAGGTAAATCTGTAGCTACTTTTGGTGTAGGCCTTTGTAATAATGTGTAGCTGGTATCACTTTTTAATAACCATTGACTTACATTCATTTATAGAGAGTGAGAAAAGTGTTGCAATGTTACACTTCCATACACTTACAATGAAGCATTTGTATGTAACATATTCAGTAATCATTAATGGCTTCCTACAAATAATTACACTGTAATTGTTTATGGGTGATTTAATATGTTATAATAGTTGTAAAATAAAGCATTAATTAACCGTCTACTATATGGGGATGGCTATTATAAAGTGCTACTGTGTAGCCTTCTGACACTCTTGGGTATTGAACATGTCATATATTGACCAGTCTGTTGCTAAGACACATGTGCTGTACGTCACGACATGTGCTGTATGCTGTACGTCACGTAAATTCTGCTAGCTATGCCAACGTACAGTGAGGATGAGAGTGACTCATAGTATGCATGAATGCATGTGTACATTCACCATTTACTAACACACACAAAAACACACACACACACACACACACACACACACACACACACACACACACACACACACACACACACACACACACACACACACCAAACAGCTTTCTTTCTTCCCATCGTAAAAGATCTCCCTTTTTTCCACACCTTCTTTCACGTGTGTGTGTGTGTGTGTGTGTGTGTGTGTGTGTGTGTGTGTGTGTGTGTGTGTGTGTGTGTGTGTGTGTGTGTGTGTGTGTGTGTGTGTGTGTGTGTGTGTGTGTGTGTGTGTTGTTTTATTGTGCAAGTGTATTTAAGGAAATAAGCTCTGACAGTGCCTGTCTCTGCCCTCCATGGTTGGATGTATCAGCTTGAGGTAATCTGGCAGACAAGTAACCCCCCCCCCTCTCTCTCTCACACACCCACCCACCCACACACCCACACCCACACACACACACACACACACACACACACACACACACACACACACACACACACACCTCCTCTATCCCCCTGGCAATGTCATCTCCTCCCTCTCTCCTTTCTTTTTCTGCTCTTTCAGTTATTCCCTCTCTCCTTTCACCCCCATTCTACAGTTCTTCCCTTCCCGTTGTTTCTTTTTTTTGCCATTCATTCAGCCCCGATAGACCCCCATCATGCGGTTGTCATAGTAACATCATTTCATCACCATGGTAACCCCATGTCCACTAGAGTCCTTGGCCTGTCTAAATGTCAAGGTCATCGGTCTTAGAGATAACCTCCTGCACACCAAGAGCACCTGGCTGTCGTGTCACTTTAACCTTTCTGTCTGACATACAACATACAACACACACACACACACACACACACACACACACACACACACACACACACACACACACACACACACACACACACACACACACACACTACAGAGTATGTCTTGTTTTCCACATGGGTTGTTTGGCACAGCTAAGAGGCTTGGCCACTGGAGGTACCCAGTGAAGCATGGCCGATAATTACAGTGCACTACACTATGCCAGGGCTATTCAAATGGAGGCCCTGGGGCCAGATACGGCCCTTGGATGGCAAGGTTCTGGCCTCCAAAAGGTCTGAACAAAATGAAAAAAATAGGCCGATGTATGTGTGGTATCTGTGGCCGTGCATAATTTGCAATCACTAACACTTCGGGTTGGGGATATTTCTCCTATGCATTCACATGAGAGTGAAATCTTATCTAAAACAGTTTGATGAATAGACCATCGTAGGGCTACTAAGAAATAGAGACGTGAATATCTGTTGTGTCTGGAAAGCTATCCGCTTATTTCGCATCCTAACCTCGGACACCGTGCTGCTCGCAGTTTTGCAGACTCTATATCTGGTCCCTTTACTGGAAGGAATTTGAAAAGCTGGCCCTCAGTGACTTTTAATTGAATACCCCTGCTCTATGCAATACTACACTACACTCTGCTACACACCTACAGGCTTTACATATGAAGAGCTCATTTGCAAAATAGCATCACACTATAAACAAGGTTTCTGAAAATGTCCTTTAAATGAATCGTATATAATTTTGGAAAATTACTCTTTAAATGTGCATGAGCTTTTACAGAGTCTGTTCTACCAGAAAGATGAATGAATGCCAGAAAGTGACCTGGTTCTCACGCGATGATTGTTACCAACCATCTGGAACATTGACAATCGCTTAGCTCTGGAAAGGCGAGGGTGTGTTCAAAACAGCTCAAACCTGATTGGAAAATTCACGTGGCTTTTTTTGAATCACTACTACTTCAAGCACTGACTTGTATATACCCCGCCCCCTGATCTCGCCCCACGATTCTGATTGGACAGGCCATCTGATGACGTTCGGGCTCGTTTAAGATTTCCAGACCCTCGTGCAAGCTCACGAAGTTTAACGAAGATGCACGAAGCACTAAGGGTCTGCATGAGAGACAGGCTAGCCAGAAAGAGCCTGGCAATCAAATTCCTGGAACAACAAAGCGTCTAAATCAAACCAGCGAACTCCTGGGAGGTATTCCAAGAACCTGGCTCAACGGTAAACCAAGATAAAGCAATGCCTGAACGAACCTGATGACGCACAGAGGCAAACGCGCTGTTCACTCTGAATCAAAGAGCATAAAGTCAAACAAGTGTGCGGTAAACTTTTTCCTTTTGAAGTAAACCAAGATAAGTTAACCTTGAGGTATGGTAAATCATCTAGAAGAGGCAGGAGTCCTCATTTTCTTGACTAAATCACTCTTGTGGGCTATCTATTATCAAGTGTACCACATCTTGTAGGTTAACTTAGCCAGATTTATCACTTAACCATGTCCTTGTAATACCCCCCGTCTCTTCTCAGAAGCTGTTTACACCTTTGGATCTTTTTGAAAAAGCATTGGCTTTGGCCTTCCGTTTCCACGCACACAGAGTTTTAAAACCTGCATATCAAACATCTGGCTTTAAAAATATCCCATTTAGGGGGCTAAAACGCACCTGTTACAATGGGGTTTTTATTTTTATTCACATGTTGCATTTTTTTTTTTAAATATCCACATTTAAAAATATCCGGACACCTGTAAACAACACCTGAATCTAGCCTGTCACTATTGAAAACTATTGTAAATTAGCACTAAGCAGAGTCAGCTCTGTAACCGGGCGAATAGACCAGCCGCGACGAGATTCAAGCGTCAGAGAATCGCTTCTGTGCAGCAAGAACGATACTAGCGATTGAAGCGACTAGAGTGTGCCCTTTAAAAGCAGAGCGCAAGCATTCCAACATTCTCATTGGCTGTGGTCACTGACCTCTATACGGTCATTGGCTTTGGCTGCTTGTTGCCGAACCGCGTCATAGCTCATTTGCATAACATTCCCAGGAGTTCAACTACAAACTGTCGCACAAATCGCCTCTAGTGTCCAGAATCGCTTTTGTCGCGTGACTCAATACAAAGTCATTTACTTCCGTCGCTCGCCTTGCTCATGTTGCGGCCGGTCTATTTGCCCGGTAAGTCTAATGTTGCTGCAAGCTAGAATAGCTATGGGCTTGTAAAATGGCTGTCAGAACACATCCTCGGCCGTGATTGACACTTGATCCACACACAGAGGACTCACGTACACACACACACACAAACACATACACACACCGGCACACTTACGCACACACACACACACACACACACACACACACACACACACACACACACACACACACACACACTACCAAGGTCAAGGACGATGCCACAGCACACTACGTAACACAGCACATGTGCTGCTGGTGAGTCATGCATAAGGGTTCTGCTTAGCCGACCGTTACCAGTGGAGCCAGCCAACCATGCCATGTCCATTTTAATCAAAATTACTCATACACATGTTATACTGTATGCCTTGTTTTTTAAGCTTTCCTGTGGAATTATTTTCAAGTGTATAACTAATATTTGATTGCCTAATTTTACGACAACATGTTACATTTGGAGTAGTAGTACTGTAGCAGGTTAGTTAAAGTCGAATGGTTGTGTTGTTACGGTGGGAACCATTTTTAGGTCCAATGTTTAAGATCTTCCTTGACGACAAGACGATAGCAGGGATATTTCAAATGGTGGTAATGGCAGTGAATTGTCATAAAAATGCAGAAGTCTGTTAATGGGAAATTTTGATAATTAACATCTAAATATATTACACAATGGCCCTTTATGTAAGTATACAGTAGATCACGGGGGGAAAACACTCCTAAATAGTCCATCATGACTGACCGTCTTTGACAGCTTTGCCCACAGACAGAGAAATGGAAGTAGCGCTGCCTGTGCACCTAAGTGTGTACAACTGACTGTCGCTGGGTGCATTGCCCCTTTGCTGAACAATTATGTAACTGCCGAAGTGTAGAGGGTATTATAAACCAAATGGCAAAAACAGGCAAAGAAGCAGTGTTGAACTTGATATGGTACCCACCTGGTATCCACCCTACATATTACCACGCCCATTAAATCCAACCCATTTCGGCCCTGCCGTGGCCAACCAGTAGGGCACATGCCTGCCATGCGGCTGACCCGGGTTCGATTCCCGGCCCGGGTCCTTTGCCGACCCCTCCCTGTCTCTCTCCCAATTCGCTTCCTGTCCACCTCTCACACTGTCCTAACAAATAAAGTCGAAAAATACAAAAACATCACACACAAAAAAAGATAAAATAAATGAAAAAAAAACAACCCATTTCAACATTTTTCATGCTACCACAACAGTTCCTGTCTGATAGCTCCAGTTAGGCTGCCCAGTGCCCTCGACCTCCTGAATAATTTAGCATTAGCGACAATCAAAATAGTAATGGTCCCACCCTTTAGCCGAGGATAATGAGGTGGATAATAGAGTGCTCTGTAGGCCTACACCTTTGTTTCTCAAAGCATCTCTGCATATTAGGGCTGCACAATATATCGGAAATGTATCAAAATTGCGATATCAAGAGTAGGTAATGAGCTATGACGCGGTTTGGTGAAAACTAATTGGAATGGTAAGGTCAATGTCACGTCCGTCACAAATAAAGCGAACTCATGGTGAAACCTCTTCAGCAGCCTCAGCTACAGTATATCACGAAAGTGAATACACCCTCACAGTTTTTGCAGATTTTTGAGTATATCTTTTCATAGGAAAGCATTACAGAAATTTCACTTTGACACAATTATTAGTGTCCTTTTAACAACTTATTTAACTGCTTAAATTTCTTGTTCACTCAGAAAAAAAACAAAATACAGCCATTAATGTTTGAACATGTACTCACAAAAGTGAGTACACCCCAGATGAAAATCCAGTAGAGAAGGGGCTGTGTTTGCTCGAATCGTCTCGAAATGAAACGAAATGAAAAGGGATGAAAAGGGAGGTCATCAGTGTGCGTTTCAACCTTTTTTTGCATTGAATTTTTACATTTTGAGGCTGCATCTGGCTTTAATAGATTGGTGTGAGATTCTAATGCAATCCTATGGAGAATATCATGATCTGCTTCAGTAGTCACAGTGCATGTTGACATGCATGTTTCTTTTAGGTGTATTTCAGATTACTAATGTTGACAGCATCCATGCATCCCCAAACCATGTCAGTCCCACTACCATGCTTGGCTGTTGATAGGATACACTTTTCTTGGTAAAACTCACTTGTTTACCACCACACATGCTTGACACCATCTAAAGCAAATTTGTTCATCTTGGTCTCTTCAGATCACACGACATGGTTCCAGTGATCCATATCCTTGGACTGTTCATCTCTTTTGAGACCAAGATAAACAAATTTGCTTTAGATGGTTTCAAGCATGTGTGGTGGTAAACAAATGAGTTTAAAAAAAAAGTGTATCCTCTCAATAGCCAAGCATGGTAGTGGGACTGACATGGTTTGGGGATGCATGAATGCTGTCAACATTGGCAATCTGAAATACACCGCACTGTTACTACTGAAGCAAATTAAACACCAATCTATTTAAGCCAGATGCAGACTCAAAATGTTAAAGTTCAATGCAAAGAAAGGTTGAAACGCACACTGATGACCTCCCTTTTCATTTCGTTTCATTTTGAGACGATTCGAGCCAACACAGCCCCTTCTCTACCGGATTTTCATCTGAGGTGTACTCACTTTTGTGAGTACATGTTAAAACATTAATGGCTGTATTTAGTTTTTTTCTGAGTGAACAAGAAATTTAATCAGTTAAATAAGTTGTTAAAACGTCACTAATCATTGTGTCAAAGTGAAATTTCTGTAATGCTTTCCTATGAAAAGATATACTCAAAAATCTGCAAAAACTGTGAGGGTGTATTCACTTTCGTGATATACTGTACTCGGGGAGTGTAGGTCGTGCAATAATCACTTAATTATCGCAAACAAGTAAAACATTTCTGTGCAGTCCAATCATTAGCTGAATATCAGCAAATGGGCAAGAAGCCAGCCATGACCAAAATCACACCCCCACACAGACTGAAAAAAATTATGACAAGAAAAACACTCGGCTATATTTCTAAATATCGTTTAAATGTCGTTATCGAGATATTGCATGCTGTTATCATGTATCGATTCTTTTTCTGATATCGTGCAGCCCTTCTGCACATCAATGATTTCAGCGCAGTGATGCCAGGTTAGTGTGAGTAATAGCATCATCCATCGACTTGTCTGACTAAATGACATTAAGCTGAATTAAATTAAATGACCATGTGACAACAGCACGTCATTCAATCAGCAAATGTGAAGTGTGTTTGCTCCCTGACAGCAAATGTGTCATCAATGTTTGTCTCCTCAACCAGTAACATGAGTTGTCAGCATTTGGGCACTCAACCAATGGCAGCAAAGAATATCACCAGCATTTGAATCCTCAACTAATGACAGTAAAGAATGACAGCAGCATTTAGATTCTGAACCAATTAGGATTACAGTGACGAATGTCATCAGCATTCATGTTCTAACGATGTCAGCAGTGTTTGGGTCCTCAACCAGTGATATTAAAGAGCTGTGTGTGTGTGTGTGTGTGTGTGTGTGTGTGTGTGTGTGTGTGTGTGTGTGTGTGTGTGTGTGTGTGTGTGTGTGTGTGTGTGTGTGTGTGTGTGTGTGTGTGTGTGTGTGTGTGTGTGTGTGTCCTTGTGTCTTGTGTGTGTTTGTCTGTCTGTTTTTATGTGTGTGTGTGTGTGTGTGTGTTCAGTGTGTGTGTCTTTAATGTGTCTGTGTGTGTGAGTGTGAGTGAGTGTGTGTGTGTGAGTGTGTGTGCTTGTGTGTTTTATGCATGTGTGTTTTATGCGTGTGTTTTGTGTGTATGTGCGTGCGTGAGTGTGTCATCAGCATCTAGGTTTTCCCTGGGGATGTTGTCGCATCCACAGCTGTGCTGTTAGACAGGATTGCCATTGGAGAGTGTATGAGAATCAGCCCTATTTATGTGGCCTGCCTATGTAGGTATTTTAAGAAACACATATTTTTTAATCCGCTCGGCCGTTTTGTTAATACATAAACAGGGGTTTAGCTATACCTCAAAACAGATATTGTCAGAAAAAAATCAAAACACTGGGTTTTCTGTATATGCAAAAAAAAAAATTGTACACGTTTTCACGAGTGAAAATGGGCCCTCAGACAGACATACTCTCGCACACTCGTGTAGTAGTGTTTGTTTCTCAACAGGAGTGCTTGTATACAGTAGTGTTAGAGGCACTGGAGGAATCAAAGAACATGAGTCTCACAGCACTGCCTCCTTTGTCCAGGTGAGAATGCACCCTGTGCAGCAGATACAGGATAGCATCCTCTACTCTACTCCCACATTTTCCTAGTAGGCAAACTGTAGGGCGTCCAGTGCATAGTATGGTCATGTCTTCAGTATGTCTGACGTGAGGAAGGGAAACTGCAAAAGGCGTCTGTGCACAAATGAAGAATAATAAAACATTTGATGCAATGTACGCCCTTTTCTGTTCAATTTGATTCTGCAGGGCACCACAAAGACCCAGACGTTTGGCCTAAACACTGTTGGCTATTTTGAGGGAGTCCCCACTGCGGATGGCTACCCTCTGTAGCGGCAGGTCAAGTGGGCTCCCATTGGCCCACCGCCAATATCCCACAATGCACTGCATAGTCTTAAAGGCCCATGCCACGGAGCTGAGCAGAGAAGAATGCAATGGCCTGTTGTCCAGTGCCACAACCAGTCATGCTTTTACTGTAAAGCAAGAGCATGGATCAGAGAGGGAGGCACACAGGAAGTATGAGGAGAGGAGAGGAGAGGAGAGGAGAGGAGAGGAGAGGAGAGGACTACGTCTAGGAGGGATGAGGAGAGGAGAGGAGAAGAGGATAGGAGTATTGGACAAGATGAGAGGAGAGGAGAGGAGAGGAGAGGAGAGGAGAGGAGAGGAGAGGAGAGGAGAGGAGAGGAGAGGAGAAGAGAAGAGAAGAGGATAGGAGAAGAGAAGAGAAGAGAAGAGAAGAGAAGAGAAGAGAAGAGAAGAGAAGAGAAGAGAAGAGAAGAGAAGAGAAGAGAAGAGAAGAGAAGAGAAGAGGATAGGAGTATTGGACTAGAGGAGAGGAGATGAGAGGAGAGGAGAGGAGTGGAGAGGAGAGGAGAGGAGAAGAGGAGAGGAGAGGAGAGGAGAGGAGTGGAGAGGAGAGGAGAGGAGAGGAGAGGAGAGGAGGAGAGGAGAAGAGGAGAGGAGAGAGGAGAGGAGAGGAGAGGAGAGGAGAGGAGAAGAAGAGAGGAGTGGAGAGGAGAGGAGAGGAGAAGAGAGGAGAGGAGTGGAGGAGAGGAGTGGAGAAGAGGAGAGGGGAGGAGAAGAGGAGTGGAGGAGAGGAGAGGGGTGGAGAAGAGGAGAGGAGAAGAGGAGTGGAGGAGAGGAGAGGAGAGGAGTGGAGAAGAGGAGAGGAGAGGAGGAGAGGAGTGGAGAAGAGGAGAGGAGAGGAGAAGAGGAGTGGAGGAGAGGAGAGGAGAGGAGGATAGAGGAGAGGAGGATAGAGGAGAGGAGAGGAGAGGAGAGGAGAGGAGAGGAGAGGAGTGGAGAAGAGGAGAGGAGAAGAGAAGAGGACAGGAGGAGAGGAGTGGAGAAGAGAGGAGAAGAGACGAGGAGAGGAGAGGAGAGGAGAGGAGAAGAGAAGAGAAGAGACGAGGAGAGGAGAGGAGAGGAGAGGAGAGGAGTATTAAACTACAGAGGAGAGAAGCAGACAGGTGTCAGGAGATGGCAGGAGAGGACCGGAGACAAGACCAAGAGCAACCTATACCGGAAGTCATTATTTGAAGAGTTTATTTGCAAAACAACGTAACCACCATTTTTGTCATTTTGCATTTTAGTATTGAAAATGACAGAGGACCTTATTGTCATTATTGAAAATGACAGAGGACCTTATTGTCATTATTGAAAATGACAGAGGTTCAGAGTTCCTATCACCTATGTGTGAATTCTTGCCATTCAAATATTTTGAGAACATACTTTTTCAACCTATATAAAATGCATTTTGTAATGCAATGGAATGGCCAATACCCGACATTCTACAAAATGGAGATACACCGTTTCGCAAATAAACTCTTTACTTCTCTATGGAGGGTCGGCGCGTAAAATTTGCCAGGAGCGAAGCAACCTGAGCCACCAGAACGAATTTCAATGATTACAGTCAAGCTAATATTATAGGTAATGAGCTATGACGCGGTTTGGTGAAAACTAATTGGAATGTTCAGGTCAATGTCACGTCCAGCACGAATAAAGTGAACTCATGGCGAAACCTCTTCAGCAGCCTCAGCTACGTACTCGGGGAGTGTAGGTCCTTTCTGGTGTACACATCAGTACAGAGGAGAGGAGGTGGGAAAAGGAGAAGGAGGAGGAGGAGGAGATGAGTGAAGAGGAGAGGAGGTGGGAGAAGGAGAAGGAGGAGGAGGAGGAGGAGATGAGTGAAGAGGAGAGGAGGTGGGAAAAGGAGAAGGAGGAGGAGGAGATGAGTGAAGAGGAGAGGAGATGAGTGAAGAGGAGAGGAGGTGGGAAAAGGAGAAGGAGGAAGAGGAGGAGATGAGTGAAGAGGAGAGAACAGGAGAGGGGATGACTGGATAATACAGGAGAGGAAATGAATGCATATGAAGGAAACTGACAGTAAAGCCGTCTTGACTTGAAGAGATGGTGAGGTGGCAGGGGAGAAGAAGGGAGAGTGGATGAGGGGGAAATGAGAGGAGGGGATGTGACAGATGAAATGAAAAGACAGAATGACAAGGTGTTTGAGGAAAGGAAAGAGATGGGGAAAGAAGAAGACATTATGAGGAGAGGAGAGGAGAGGAGAGGAGCTGAGAGGAGAGCAGAGGAGAGGAGCGGAGAGGAGAGGAGAGGAGAGGAGAGGAGAGGAGAGGAGAGGAAAGGAGAGGAGCTGAGAGCAGAGGAGAGGAGAGGAGAGGAGAGGAGAGGAGAGGAGAGGTTGGAAAGGTGCTGGGGGAGAGGAGAGGAGACACTGAGGTGAAGCAAGGAGAGAAGAGGAGAGGAGAGGAGAGGAGAGGAGATGAAATGAAATGAAAGGAAAGGAGAGGAAAGGAAAGGAAAGGAAAGGGAGAAAAGGAGTAGGGGGAGAGGTGGCAGAGGAGAGGAAAAATAGGAGGAGTGAGGGGTGTGTCACAGGAGAGGAGGGGAGAGAAGAGGAAAGAGGGAAAGTGCATGTGATGAGAGAAGATGAGAAGAAAGGAGAGGAGATAAGAGGAGAGAGGAGAAAGATGGGAGAGGGGATGAGAACAGAGGAGATGAGAGGAGATAAGATGAGAGAGTAGAGAGAGAGGAGAGGAGATAAGAGGAGAGAGGGGAGATGAGAAGAGAAGAGAGGAGAGGACAGGAGAGAGGAGAGAGATGGGAGAGGAGAAGAGAAGAGAGGAGAGGACAGGACAGGATATAAGAGGAGAGAGAAGAGGGAGAGGAGAGGAGAAGAGAGGAGAGGAGATGACAAGAGATAAGAGGAGGAAAGAGGAGAGAGGAGAGGGATGAGAGAGGAAATGAGAAGAGGGGACAGGAGATAAGAGGAGTAGAGAGGAGAGAGTGGGGAGAGAAGAGGAGAGGAGAGCGGTGTAAAGAAGGAGAGATGAGAGAAGTGGAGAGGAGAAGACAGGTGTGAAAGGAGAGGAGAGGAGAGGAGAGGAGAGGAGAGGAGAGGAGAGGAGAGGAGAGGAGAGGAGAGGAGAGGAGAGGAGAGGAGAGGAAACGAGAGGTGTGAGGGGAGAGGAAACGAAAGGAGAGGAGATATGAAAGAAAAAGATGTCAGGACTGGAACATAACAGCTTACTTTGTAGAACATTTGATGTATCTGTATTTGATGCAAATCACGACAGTAACCTGAACCCTAATGCTAACCCCCTTCTCTTCCACAAACAGGGCAAGGGGGTCAGTTGTCCGAGGCCCAGGGGAAGGGGGTTTGGTCCTCAGCACATGTATTAGGTGAGGGGGTCCTTGAAATTACTTTGTCCCGGGGCCATTCGTCCTGACTTAGGTGATACCAGACATCACAAAGGCCCAAGGTTCCAAGGAGGAGAGGAGAGAGACAGGGAGGGAAGGAGACGCAGCCCAAAGTGCCGGAGGAGAGGAGAGGGACAGGGAGGAAAGGAGACGCAGCACTATTGATTTAACCTGGAGGGGAGTGGGGCGCAGGAGATGCTAGGATTCCATTAGGGCAGCTGCAGCAAAGACCACTGGTAGGCCTCTGTGTGTGTGTGTGTCTCTCTCTCTCTCTCTCTCTCTCTCTCTGACAGGGACACACAAACTCTCTTTCTCACACACGCTCTGTCTCTCTCTCACACACACACGCATGCACGCACGCACGCACATACACGCACGCACGCACACACACACACACACACACACAGTTAACACACTCACGCACACACATAGGCACACACATACCAGAAGCCATGGGCATGATCATGTTTCACATCACTATGGTAACCTGATGTTGGAAGGTGTGAAAAAAGAGAGAGAGAGAGAAAATGAAAGAGAGAAAATGTCCATGCATTTTAGGAAGGTAAGGCAGCCAACACATAAAAAAAAACATTTTCCAAAGCTTTTACTTGAGGAATTTTGACTAAAAAAATGTCTGTTAACTTACACCAGTGTGTCATTGATAGCCCTCTGGACTTGCCTTCTATATTTAGCAGAGACAGGCGTGGTTTTAAAATAATAGGAATAGCCACATTTACCCCCAAACCATATGCATCATTTTAACTGAATTCCAGGCCCCCCCCCCCCCCCATTCGTTTGCCTAAAGAAATCATAATACCAGTGATGCGAAGCATACAAATATTTTAGAAATCTCTCTCTCTCTCTCTCTCTCTCTCTCTCTCACACACACACACACACACACACTGTGTGTGTCTCTCTCTCTCTCTCTCACACACACACACACACACACACACACTGACACAGCCACGAAACTACTGTCCCCCACCCTGCTCTGACACACACTCACACCATCGCGCATGACCCCGCACTGTAAAAATCTGCCCTGTGCGCCTTTGGATCAATTTGACCCCGCTCATGAATATTTCCGTCAGTCAGATTTCCTTCGCTTCACTGTGCAGAAAGCAGAGGACACGGCCGAGATTTCACCAAGCGTGCTTCTCTACACACCAGCCGAACCCAAGAGGATATGTACGATACGATGCCCATGCGCTCCAGTCTAACCACATTCACGCCCTACCACACATACTATACACACACGCGCGCACTTAAACAGTCCAACGCACAATATCATGGTCAACCCCAAGCACTTAAAATGACGGTTTAAATTTCACACCGGTTCAGAGACCGTTGACAGTAAAGACTCAGTATCATCTGCATACATCAGCATCGCTGCCTGGGCGCACAATAGCGACAGGAATCCAATGCGCCTTACAGCTATCCTTTCCGTTGTTACGAATAGCAAAGGGGTTTGTCCGTGCGAGCACAATTTCGTTTTGTTTTAAATAAACGGTCCATAGTCTCACCTCTTGTCCAGACATATTATCCATTCGGTTGACGCAGCCGGCTGGCCAGAGGTATGCACCGCGACCATTTTCGGCTCGACTGGTGTGGGTCCTTCGCTGCCGCCAGCGGATGCAGCCGGCAGAGCCGCGTCAGCCTGCACTTGTTACTGGGCTTCCCTCCCCTCCCACGCCCCCTAACCTACCCCGCTTTCCCTTCCCCTCCCCTCCCGGAGATGCACATCAAATTGCTGGCGACAGCGGTGATCTGATATCCCGTCATCAGCCTCATTCCCGCACACACTCTGAGGCGGTGGAGCTACGGTAACCGCTTTATTAGTCGAAGCGACTGTAAACAGGCAGTCTATCTCCCAAGCAAATGTGTGTTTTTTGGGCGGCATTGCAAATGTACAATATAATACAATATTCGTGTCATGGGAGGACAAGCGAGTAATGGTCGTGTGGTCACTTCTGAAGCTGGAAGCTGCCAGATGTCCTCAGACCATTGTGCGTGGATAAAAATTCTCGGTAGTGGTTGATGGTGACGATTACGTCATTTTTGTGTGACTGTCTCTCTACTGGGGGGAACAGGTGTGCGATGCATAGGCCTAGTGTGTCAGTTGCCAAGTGCAACTCTGTATCGTTTGCTGCATGGGCTTCCTTCATAGCTGACAATGGCAACATCAAACAGATAAAGGGACAAATAAAACCTGATGGGTTATTGTTTTATACTGTAACCTACCATTTCGTTTACACTAGACAGTAGTTTAGCTTAAGATGGTGCGCCAGTCAGCCCTCATGGTCAGCCTGGCCCCATGGCCACACCATTAAATCGCTGAAACTACTGTGTGTGTGTGTGTGTGTGTGTGTGTGTGTGTGTGTGTGTGTGTGTGTGTGTGTGTGTGCGTGTGTGTGCGCGTGCGTGCATGCGTGTGTGTCAGACCCCACCACCACACACACACACATTACAACAGAGAGAGAGAGAGAGAGAGAGAGAGAGAGAGAGAGAGAGAGAGAGAGAGAGAGAGAGAGAGAGAGAGAGAGAGAGAGAGAGAGAGAGAGAGAACAAGGGAGGAGGGTAGAGAGGGGAAGGAAGAGGGAGGGAGGGGTGGCCGAGAAAGAAGTAGGAAAATTAAATGGTTCAGGAGGAGAGAAAAGGGAAATAGAGTCAGAGCACAAGCAGATGAAAGGATGGAACAAGAGAGCAAAATATAGACAGTGCAGAGAATGTGAGATAGTCAGGAAAACACAATAAAGAATAAAGCAATGGATGGAGAGAGAGAGAGAGAGAGAGAGAGAGAGAGAGAGAGAGAGAGAGAGAGAGAGAGAGAGATGTGTAGAGGTTAAATTTCCACAAGTCTGCACAATGTGCCTGAGGACTAAGCTCTCTATGTGTGTGTAAGGACATCATGTGTGTGTGTGTGTGTGTGTGTGTGTGTGTGTGTGTGTGTGTGTGTGTGTGTGTGTGTGTGTGTGTGTGCGCGCGCGCGCGCATGTGTATGTATACAGTACTGTACATATTATGCAGTGTGCAGCAGTGAGGAAAGATAATACAAATATGGCAATGGGCAATGCATGCACTCACATGTAGAGACTCCCTATGTTTTCGTGCGCACACACAGACACATACACACACACGCGCACGCTCGCACACACACACAAGCTCGTGTGTGTGTGTTTGTGAATGTGTGTATGTGGGAGTGTGTGTGAATGTGTGTGTGAATGTGTGTGTGCACGTTTGTCACATGCATTTCTGTGTGGAAAAAAAAACATCTGACACTTCAAGCTACAGCAGCAGTCACATGACAAGATGTCACATGACTTTTTCAAGATGGCATTGAACATGGAATGAGGGATGGTAGGCCTATAGCCTCTATACCTCTCTACTGTATATAAATCGCTCTTGCTAATCTCTTGTCTGTGCCTCGATTTGACTGTAAAGAGTTATGGTTAATGTAAAAGTAGAAGTAAATTTGTGGTAGTTAAAGTAAAAGTAGAAGTACATTTGTGGTGTAAATTCAACACTAGCACATGATATTAACACAGGCTACATAGCGCTTACACCAATTATTACATTGTACCTAACGAGGTGTCTGGACGTTGTTGTTACTAAAAAAAACATAAAAACCTATAAAGAAAACCCCCAAGTTTGATCAAACCAGCGCAGAATCAGGTACATTCCTCTACGGTAGTAACTGTTGACCTGTTACTCAGTAGGCTTAAGTTACCTGTGTTGTTTTTAGAGATGCACCGGATCCGGATCCGGCAGGATAATAGGGTTTTTCACAGGATCGGTCCGGAAGGATCTTAAGCAGTGGATCCGGTAATCAGTATCTGGTGCATCTCCAGTTTTTACGTAGCCTAGGTTTTTCAGTCAGTCTTTCACAACCCCAATCGCTGCATGGAGTGAAAGCCCTTTGGAAGTGGTCGTTGCAGGCAGTTTGTCAGTAAGCCAATGAGTCTAAGAAATAGTTTGAG
Organism: Engraulis encrasicolus; assembly: GCF_034702125.1. Lineage (NCBI taxonomy): Eukaryota > Metazoa > Chordata > Actinopteri > Clupeiformes > Engraulidae > Engraulis > Engraulis encrasicolus. The sequence goes on from NC_085868.1 coordinate 34,176,464, forward strand.
CCAACGTAATAAAAAGGACCCACGTGTGCAAGTAGACTATGTGTTTCAACCCTTTCGTAGGATCCGATATCCGGTTCCGGATCTGGCAGGATCTTAAGCTGTGGATCCGGTATTCGGCAGGATCCTAAAAATCAGGATCTGGTGCATCTCTAGTTGTTTTATTTTACTTCCACTTTTACTTTGGCCACCTCAGCAATGAAGTATAGAGTCCTTCATGCTTGATTAAGGGTCCATTATGTAATTTCAGTCATTTTTTTCCTAAATGTATATGCTGCCCGGACAAAGAAGAAAGGTCAGAGGGCTTCGGCGTTCAATCCGGTATGGCGAAGGTGCTCTTTGGTTAGCCTTAACTTAGGATCCAGGTTATGAAAAATATCCAAGGCACTCTTCTTCTTGGTTTAAAAAGCTTTTAATAAACTTAGCTAGTTCATAATGGAACTGTTAAAAATTGCCAACATGTTGCAGCCGACAATGGCCTTCATCAGGGCTTATATGCTGCCCATTCACAAAGTGGGCCACTCAGAGCAAGAGAGCTGTGGCTAAACCACTGAACTGCACTTTTCTGATGCCAGGTGTAACGGAGGCTAACTAGCACAGAGTTGGCGTGGAACGTTGGTAAACCTCCCTCCGATAGCTTCATACAGTCTCGTGCCGTTGGGCCGAGAGACTAGTCTCTTGGCCCAGCGGTATCGTACTGTGTCTCCCATTGCCGGACCGTTGTAGTTGACGAGATCGCACGTTCGATCCCCGAGGAGGGTGAACAGGTGCAAGATGAGCTCCGTCACACAGGTTTAATAACAAGGAACGTTTTGGCCTGTGTGGCCTTTCTCAAGTCAAAATAACATTTCAGCCAGTGTGGTGAAGAGATGCACAAAAACACGATTTCATATAGTTTAAGTGGATATTTTATTCAGCATTTCATAGATCACATTCATTCTCAAAGCTTATTGACCAAATCCATTCACAAAGCCAAGTGATCAGAGCCAAACATACACAATGCAAGAGTAAGATCAAAAAGGACACCCCAGATTGCACACGAATCAAAAAGGCACACAGAAAAAAACGCATAATTGACAATTTGCCTGGCAAACTGAGGAGCTATTTTTTTACTCCAACTATTGAAAAATAAAAAGTATAGTACAAACAGGGGTATGGACAATAGTGATAGGCCTATGTGGTGGAAAGGTAATACCATCACAATGGTGATGAACAGTGGGTCTTCCTCATACCCAGAATATTGTTTAAGTCTCATAAAGGAACAAATGGCATATCTTGTGACATATGGCATTAAGCTTTTTCCTTCTAGTGTGATGCCATTCAAGTTATTCAACTAGAAGACTGTAATTACAGAGTCTTAGCACAAAGGGTTTAGGGCAACGTAATTCAAAAGATATTGTGTTAAAGGCCATGACCTTTTTTGTGCTTTTTTACATAATGTGTAATAAATAGTGTTTCAAGGATGCAATAAATAAAAAAATGTACAGAAAGGGGTAGGTGGAAAAGGCAACAAACAGAGGCTTGTACTCTTTATGGATCCCCATGGCAATACAAGATGCAAAACCATCTCTCCATCATGCTTTAGATAGTGTTGTGTATATAGTTCAGATTGAAAGCTTATTTTTGAAGAATAAAAGCTTTATTCTTTGAATGACTACGGAGTACACAATGACAGACCCTAATAGCACCCAATGAACAGCCATGCACGGTCGTAAAACACGCCTCCACTATGAAAGACTTATGCCTGGGATATGTTTACTGCAGGATATTATACATTGCGTGCATGAACACAATTCTGACAAGACATGCTGCTCAATGTGCTTAACAGATAGATTAACAAGAAAAGCAAAGAAATGAAAATAAATAAATGAATAAATACAATTGCAAAATGAAATAAATAGAATGTGGTTGGTTAAAGAGAAGACAAGTGAAGGCAAAGGCTACAGGGTCAAAATATGCTGAGTATTCCAAAGATGGAGATATTATGGAACAATATTAGCATACATTTCCACAAAACACCGGAAGTCAGAACTACCCATTTGGACCCTATTTGGCTTATGTTGAGATACTCAAAAGCGATTGCTTCTAGATAGACCAATTAGTTTAATATATAGGACTATGAAAACTGCTTCAGTTTGTTATTGACATAAACCTTTACACATCTTGTATTGGAATTGTATTCATTTCTTTATTATGCAAATTAGAACCTAGCTCATTAAATAGGACGTCCTGAAAGCAAATCCATGGAATTCCTAGGCCTACTTGTCTAATACCTAGATACACCAAACTTGGCAGATATATTTACCCCCTGCTTCTGTGTACCAAAAGGTTTGTGCGTTTGTCATTCATAGCGTGACTTATTACACATAAAAGACAATATCTGAATTTCTCTTGAACTTAAAGACACCTAACTTGGGAAATGTCTTCCTAGCCGCATTGTGCAACAATTCATTGAGGGGGTTCTTTATATATTTTTCAAAACTGGAATTAGAGCAAGGTTTCTAAAAATAAAACGCAGACTATAAATGGTATTTCATGATTTCTGGGCATATAAAAGCAGATAACCACAACCCCCTAAATGAATTGTTTTATTTTGACTGTTTCAGCAAAATGAGCTCAGGTGTTTGAATCTGGTACCATACAATATGGCAAAAGTAGCCTTTGAAGCTTAACCTAAATATGTACATTTTAATAAGCTAGGGTCTCATTTGTATAAAAGTAAATAAAATCCAGAAAACCTCCAATTCAAAAATTCTTAGGTTGCATGTTGCTTATAATTTGGAAAAGTTTCATAGTCCTGTCAATTAATCAAAAATGTTGGGCCGTACCTACCTGTGGGCTACCTGCCTACCTATGGTTCAGTTGGTATGCCCTCTTGCTTTATTAATCCGAGCATTAGAGCAGCAAGGGTCATCCGTTTTCCCATGGGTCTCACATAGGGTTTTCACACCTGGTCCCCTTTAAGTAAACCAAACTCAGTTCTCTTTAAGTGGACCAAAAAGCGAACCGACAGCAAAAGAACTCAGTTCTGTTTTTGTTCATATTGTGAGTGTATTAAATAAAGAACTGGCCGATCTTTCTGGTCCTGGTAGGCTTTCATGGTGTGTCACTCTTTTTTTCACTTAGCACTCCTAAAGTGATTACATCTAGTCACAAGTGTAACTTGTCAGAACTCATAAGCGAACCGAACTGAGACCACATCGACCAAGGTCTCAGTAAAGTTAGCTTTCGAGGGGTCTGAGTACGTTTTGGAGCGTTCACATATGCATAAAAAATGCTGAGTCACTACTCTGAGTTCACTTAGGGGGCTGAAAGGGACCAGGTGTGAAAACGCTGAGAGATAATGGGTCATGGGTCACCCACATACGCAGCAGCGCCCCCTATAGCCCTGGCTGATGTGTCCTGAATAAACTGCCTGGTTGGCACAGACAACCCTGCTGTCCTATCGGTAGGCACATCTCCCATCAAGCCACCAATTGTCTGTCAACTGCACCTTTGTCTGCACTTTTGCACTCTTGGCTGCTTAGCTGCTTCCTTGCACCCACGCATACGCCCTTTTTTACCGACACCTTGTGCAGCTGCTTGAGACCCTTGGCTCCACCTGATCCAGCAACAAAATCCCCAGTAAGAGCACAGCCAGTGCTTATTACTGAGTCTAAATAACCATGAAAATCCCGATCCTTTGCAGATTCCTTTGCTTTGTCCATGGCGAGTATAACTCCAGAGGGACGGCCTTTAACAGCAGTCTCACCTCCATCATATGCCACTCCAACCCCAATCCCTGCCAACCCAACGAGAGTAGCTCCTCCTCCAAGTCCACCTGTGACGGCTCCAGCCCCAAGTACCACCAGTGAGCGACTAGCACCTTTCATGCACTTGTGGCCATGTACCACCAGTGAGCGACTAGCACCTTTCATGCACTTGTGGCCATGTTCTTTATCACCATCTATGTAGTGATACACACCTTTTACATGCCCGACCATGGGGGCCGCTAGGGGGGGAAAAGTGGTACAGATTCTAAGGGCCCAAGCACTGATAGGGGCCCTTGAGGGGGCCCAAGCACTGAGAGGGGCCCTTAAGGGGGCCCAAAAATCGAATCTTTCATGGGGCCCAACATTTCTGGCAGCGCCCCTGTGCCCGACTACAGGTGTGCTGTCAACAACTTCTACAAGTGAATCACTTATCTTTTCCATGATACGATTACTCTCAATAGTCACCTTTGATGTCATGGATGAGTGCCCTGCAATTACATTTCTCTCTGAATAGTCCACCCAAGTTTGCCCTGCATCCCTCGCAAACTTTATGGCATTGTCTTTGGCATCATCATCAAATATCGCCCCAACAGCACAAACCCCAGCCGCAGTTATCTTCACAGCACTGTCAATGACTGTGACAACTTCTCCAACCACTGGTATGGACTGTGCAGCACCCATTCCTACCAAGAGAGAAAATGAACGATGAGTGAAATACCAGATTAAATGAATTCCTCATAATTAAATGCCTCACGTTTAACCTTTTTCAGGTGACCTCAGACACCTTCGATTCAAAGCAGGAAAAGTAACATCCAGTGGCATAGACATAACCTTTTACACCTCACTAGCTTCTATGATGTAGTAAATAAATAAATAAAATATAAAAATAAAAATAAAATCTACCAACATGAAGCATACAAAGACAGTAATTGTATCATATACATTATCTGTAAAGACCATGTACAATTTGTACTTTATTCATACTAGTTTCACCTAATAATTCTGTATGAGAAAACACCAAAAGGGGCCATTTTCAGGAGTAAATCGTACATGGCATGTCTTTTTTATATTAATAATTCTTATAATTCTTACAAGTTCCAAGTAGGCTACCTTTTTTCTCTGTAGCCTATGGGTTATGCACACTGACAGGTAGCAATGTAGATGTGCATGTGTTTATCAAAATCCATTTGAAAGTCATTTTAATAGAATAATTAGAATATGCGAACATCACTGGTTTTTTGCCACTGCCTATTCTCAAAATGATGTCCAAAGACTATAGCATGATGAGGGATGCAACAGTAACTGAAAGTGAATGCAGCCGTTGAAAACCAATGCATAAAAATATCAACAGAGTTTTGATTAATTTGTGTTGTCCACACTGCCTGCACCACAGGGGATGTCAGTCCGAGAACAGGTGACACAACCATGAAAAATGTCATGTAAATTCCACTTAATTTCATTATATTGAAGTGTGTATACATTTATTGGGAAACATTGTATAACATAGGAAGTTATCCCGGGAAGAAGAATTTGCACATAGGCCTAATAAATGTTTCTTCAACACAGAGTGAAAGTCATTGTGACATAAATGACAATAAGTAAAATACAGTAATTTAGTTAAGTAATTCAAGTACAGTTCAAAGCAGTGACCAAAGTAAATTGATATGCTACTTTTTAAAAGGTGGTGGTCACAGAATTGGGTTCCCATTACATTGTAGGGGGGCCATTCAAATCACTTTGTCCCGGAGCCTACCAAAAGCTGTCAGTGGCCCTGCATGCACACAGAGGTAGAACATTAGACTAGAGGTGACCCCAACCCCCTTTTTCATGGCAATCCTGGCAGTTATTTGGAGATAGACCTGAGAAATGTAAATGATTGGATTGGATTTCTGTCAAAATGGCTTAATAATGTGAATCTTTTATCAATACACTATACAAGGACAATAGTTGAAGTAGCCTATGTTGCTAAATATCTACATAATTAAAAAATAAAATGTATTTTATCGACTCATATGATTTACCGGTAAGTAGATATGTAGATTTGAAATCTGGTCCTCGATTAATGTCTCACTTCATATTCACACAGTTTTCGTACATTTTTTTTGACAGAGGTGGCCGTGTTCTCCATCGATTTGCATTGACTGAAGGTACCTACACGACCTACACAAGATGGAGACCGCACTTGCCGTTTTCCAGTGCTGACTGAAATTGCTGTGTCACCTCTAGTCTAATGTCACACACACACTCACACAAGCATGCGCACGCACACACACACACACACACACACAAACACACACACACACACACACACACACACACACACAGAAACACACACGCACACACACTGTAATATTCTATGCTATGCTATTCTATGCTATGCTATGTTGCATACCTGAAATTATGTAGGCTAATAAAAATGAGTGATTCTCCTCAAAGCACAGTCATTTCAGCTCCCTCCCTCTGCAGTTACAAGTATTCTGTAGAATGCTCCTGAATTCATACATGCATTTCTTTTAGGCCTATATATTCCAATTTCTAGGAAGTAGAAACAATAACAAAAACATCTATGACATTATGTTATTTTATGTGCATTTGTTTCATTATGTTATACCTGAATTATTTGAGTTCAACGGCTGACAAAAGTGAGTGGATGATGTTCTTGTTCCAGTGCAACTTCAGCTCCCTCTTTAGGTAGTCCTTTGACTAATCCACACAGCTCTGAAGAATTTCAAACACAATAGATCGTGTTTTTCACTGTAACATTTCTGTAATGCAATAACTATTCATTTTTCTAAAATAACAATTTCAGTATTATCAGCAGCTGGTGCAGCAACAACAGCAATCAAATCAACAACAGCACAGTGTCACTAACATTTTCTTTTTTTGTTCAGTATGACAAGGACCACACCCACATTCAAAAACCGCAACTGTATACTGAATATTAAATTAGACTAATTCATTAAAATATATGTTCTGCGACAGCCAACCTTTTCTGAATGTGTATTGCTGGTCAATCCGTTGTTGAGATAGGACCTCTAGCAGGGATTTGAGCCCTTGGGTCCTGGAGTCCTTTTAGATGCTATGGTCAGCACAATACTGTGATGTTGGCCGGCACAAATGCACAGTTTATAGTTGCTTGTTCCAACTTTCACTTTCATTGCAGTCAGCTGGCTTACTGTAAGTAAGGGGGTGGTCTTGAAACAGACATTATGTCCTCAAAATACCCTGCGACGCGTACATCAGCTGGCACAGTTAATTGGTGCTTGTTTTAACTTTCACTTTTCTCACAGTCAGCTGACTAAAAGTAAGGCAGTGATCTTGAAACAGAGATAATATCCTCAAAATTCGCTTTCCTTTCAGTCAGATGACTTCAAGTAAGGGAGTGGTCTTAAAACAGAAATAATATCCCCCAAAACAACACGAGTAAATACCCAAACCAATTCGCTTTTTTTCACAACAGTATGCTTTATGTATACTCTATAATTATGATTCACACACAATTACAATATTCTGCTTAAGTTTCACCATAGCCCAAGAATACTTTACATAATGTCAGTGCATTCACTCAAATTCATCTTGCTTTGCAGTTCTATGTGAGTGTCCCCATATGCATATAGGCCTGTAAGACAAGTAAAAAATGCACAAATTGACACACCAATAAGAGTTAGCTATTTGTGTTTTCGTGCGCGTCTGGTGGTGCAGACCTGCCACAAGGGGGTGAACGACCTGAATAGTGCGATGGCGAATATGTGGGTTTTTATACAGCATTAATGAACAGTAGCTTCTTACTGCAGCAGGGGTCGCTGGTGACCCTATTCACTTGCTGAAAATGCTTAACTGCATCATAACAACATTGCTATGACATTACAGAGAGCCATAGTGCTGCGCTAAGGGGTTTGAAGTATATATTTAATTATACCATCTGATAACTCTTTGACTTGTCATGCAACAACTTCCATTGTAATGACAGCAGAGAAAATGTCAGGTTTATTGGAAATGAGTAATCCACAAACTGACTGCATAATGTGCGGTAATTTGCTGTCCCATAGCGCAATGAAGCAATACTTATGTAGTCATCAGCATCCATCCATACACACTGACACTATGACTAAGCATCCTGAAGGCACTGGCACGGTCATTGGCACAAAAAGTTGCTTTTGACAGATGAACTAAGGATTTTGAACAATGACTAACCCATCCCAACGATCCAAACAGGAAAACCTGACATTGTGACTGGAGGACGTGTTATCTGTTCTTTTCACGTGCTGGTTACACGTTTGCAAATATCTTTAAATGCAGATATGGTTTTATCGGTTTTATGTATAAACACAGCATGTGGATACAAATAAAAACTGTATTGTGACAGGTGTGTTTTAGCCCTCTAAATGAAGCATTTTAAAACAGGAGTTTTGAAATGTGCATTGACATTCATCTCTCTCTCTCTCTCTCTCTCTCTCTCTCTCTCTCTCGCTCTCTCTCTCTCTCTCTCTCTCTCTCTCACACACACACACACACACACACACACACACACACACACACACACACACACACACACACACACACACACACACACACACACACACACACACACACACATACATGCCAAGACAGTAATTAATCATTATTCATTTATTCATTGATTTACATGCCCATTCCAAGTTAATATATTATCCAGGTCTTAACTCATTCTACTGTTGTGTTTATAAGACCAATGCAGCTGGAATAATGGTCAGGACTTGCCTCAAATGACTTGAAATACAAGATACTGCAACTGACACAAACACACATCAATGGGCAGAGGGAAGGCAGAGTGGTATAACTACAGGCATACTGAATGGAGGAATGTGGAAAGGAAAGTGAGGCTGCTGAATGTGCGGTGTGCAGTACAAATATTATGAAACACTACCACCTAGTGGTCCTCTGTGGTACTGAACAAGATCAGTAGTGGTTCCCACCTTTTTTTGGTACAGCAACCCATTTTGATGTCCCATACTTCTGGTGACCCCATACACATTTTTTTTTCATGACAAAAATTAAAACATGACTGAGCTACATACGTTGTAGGCTATTAGACATATAGGTATTCATGACAGTCATTAAATGGTGTTTCAAACAGAATATTGAATAATTATGTTATCTTACTAAAGTAGCCTTTTATTTTATTCTCACAATTCAGGCGACCCCATTTGAATTCCAGGCAACCCCACATGGAGTCCCGACACAACTGTTAAAAAACACTGTCCTACAGGCTCCCACCATTTACTGTATTCGTGTAAGATGTACTTTCATTTTGTAACCTTTTAGACTACTGATGACCAGTCCTTTGCTAAAAAAGATTTTAAAAAAAGATACTTCACTCTAGCTACATCATCACAAACATTGCTATGACATTACCAAGACTCTTACTGTGAGTGACAGATTAATGACTCTTTTGACTCTGTTTTTATAAGCCTACTGTATTGTCACCAAAATGGTATAGGGACCATTTTACGTACGCTGTTAAGACACATTGTTACACATTTGCTGTTACCACCATGGCAATAAGTTGTAGTGCATTACTAAAAGCCCTATGTTGTCATGTCATAGTAATGCAGCACTATGGTAGCATGGCTTTTCAATGACTATTACAGCACTCCACTGGTGGAACGGCATACATTATGGGGCTACGACTCCTGCTAAAGTCATAGGAAATGTTGTTATAATGTAGGAGAGTGTTTGCAGTACGGAGTGAATAATTCATGTTGTTTATACTCACCACTTACTGTCAACTCACACACTTTGGGTGGGCTGCATGAATGATGTTTAAACCTTAAACTACCCCTGGAGTAGCCTCTAGCGCCAGCTTCTGGTGGCAATGTTTTTTTTTTGCCTGCGACTCAATCTCACGTTTTGGTTTATCAGGCTACCCCTGGAGAGGTTTAAATGCAGAATGTACACTGTATGTCTGTGTCTCATATTCCTTCTCCTGTCCTGAAAGGATATGCATTCTACTTTTGCCAAAAGTCACTTTGCGCTGTCTTGCATTCCTTTACATCCATGTACAGTACACACACACACACACACACACACACACACACACACACACACACACACACACACACACACACACACACACACACACACACACACTCACTCACTCACTCACTCACTCACTCACTCACTCACTCACTCACTCACTCACTCACTCACTCACTCACTCACTCACTCACTCACTCACTCTCTCAATCTCTCTCTCACTCTCTCTCTCTCTCACACACAGACACACACAGACACACACACACACACACACACACACACACACACACACACACACACACACACACACACACACACACACACACACACACACACACACACACACACACACACACACACACACGCACACACACACACACTGACAGGATACCATTCCTACAGTGGACAATGCTCTTTCTGCCTATAGCTGTGTGTGTGTGTGTGTGTGTGTGCAGGGGGCAGCCGTGGCCTAGTGGTTAGAGAGTTGGTCTTTCAATCTAGGGGTTGCAGGTTCAAATCCCCCCTGACCTCTCCCTGCATCTCCATCCATGGCTGAAGTGCCCTTGAGCAAGGCACCTAACCCCACATTGCTCCAGGGACTGTAACCAATAACCTGAAAAATAATAGTTGTAAGTCGCTTTGAATAAAATGAAAGCATCAGCTAAGTGTAATGGTGTGTGCGTGTGTGCGTGCGCATGCACATATTGTACTGTACAGGACACAAATAATCTCTGTCGACAGACGTTACCATTTGTTCAATTTGCCTTTAATTGGACCATGAACCACTGCACCACAGACACAACTGGCATCACTTATCAAGGTAGATAAGGGAGCAGCATGCAGCTGATACCGTAAAACCCTTCTTAGCCAAAGTCAGCTGACTGCAAGGAAACAAGAAAGTTGTTTTACCACCATCTCACGCATCATGACAAGCAGGGGCCCTGCCGTATTGGTGGTGGGGTTAGGGGTCGTATCAATGATGGTCGGAGCATAGAATACAGAGTTGTGACAAGCAGGGTTATAGGAAGTCGGTTGGTGACAAGATTCACATAAATTCAAATAGTTCTGGGCCGCAGCTTTCTGTTGAGTGTAACACCAAATCCCTACATAACAATCAAAAATGATGTAGAAATGAATTACGTTGACCTTTACCACACTCTGTGTTGTACGCCCACTTCCCAGAACTAGTGGAACTACAGTATGCCAATGGCAGTCTACTGTATGACTCAAAGGCTCCATGAACCTTCATTGTAAAAAAGGCAGCAGGTCAATGGGAGTGGCTGAACAAAGGTTGTGGGGCAGTGCATAAACAGCTGTCTGCATCTCAACCTTGGATCCACTACTAGACCTTTCATGTTAGATAACAACGCAGGAAACAATTCTTTCCCTGCAAAGGTAGGAAAAAAACAAGTCCAACACCATGTTTTTTAATTGGCAAATTGTTTTGGGGACTTATTTTTTTTTATTTAAGACTTTTAGACTATGGGGTTCCTAATCCAAAGTCCTACAGTTGTTGCTTAAAATTATGGTCAGACTTAGCTCCAGTTGTGGCTGTTGAGGCTGTTTAAGGTCTGCCCAAGATTCCAAAGGCACACTGCTGGGAAAGTTAAAAGCCTTTAATGAAACAGGCTGACGCGTTGTGACTACTGTCTTCTTCAGAGCCTAAACACTGACAACTGTAATTCCCAAGTCCCTATAACAAAGAGAAGGCTCAGGTAACTATTGTTATTGTTGTTGTTACAATATACAGTATGTCACATGTATGTGTATACATTCTTCAGAATAGTGTGAGAGGTCGCCATACAGACTAACTGGAGAGTGACAGAGCTGAAGTTGCTGTGCAATTGAAAGAACACCATCTATTCATTAACAGAACCGCTGCGTCTCTGCAGTCCAATTCCAAATAGCTTCTATACCAGGGGTGTCAAACATACGGCCCGCGGGCCGCATCCGGCCCGCCAGAGGGTTCCATCCGGCCCGGATGTAAAAAAAAAAAAAAAAATGAATTAAATAAATGAAATAACCGAAATGCGCAATTACGGCCCTCGGGGCAAAATTGAGACCTGCATGACATTAACCCAATGGTCCCTCTGTTACACTGTATATATGTAGTAAAGTGCACATCACACTTCTATTATAAATAATGAATTTGTACTGTAACAGGCATTTGATAAAACTCATATATTATAGACCTCATATATAGAGATAAAATGTTAATACTTCTTATTCCTATTGTATTGGTATTGGTTGTAATTAAATAATAAATATAATTGGATTCGTATTGGTTCCTATTAAGCTCAAACTGGAAACGGGATGTTAAAATGCGTGAAAATGCAGGAAATTACATATAAGAAATACAAATTTTTCTGGGGGAAAACCCCCAGGCCCCCTGCCAAAATGAACTGTCCCGTATTTAATTAATTGACGGTTGCCAATGAATGAATGAAGTTAAGGACATTTTGCATAGGATTATCAGTATTGCATTGCTTTCTACACATTCAACACACTTAAAACGTGAAAGTACTGAACACTTTTCCTCTGCTTAACGGTTTTTTTTGTGGTTATTTTTGCGATGATGTTACTAATGCGGCCCGCTTGAGGTCCACATGGGTTGTATGCGGCCCCGGACCAAAAGGAGTTTGACACCCCTGATCTATTAGCAGTAATACATACAATGTGCCTGTATAAGTAATTTGTAAGGCATGTACAAAGATAAATCAAACATTTGTTAGGCATGTATTCGCAAATGTCTTGTTCATGCACAATAAGGGATTTATTACCAATTTAACCTTAGTAAGGACCTAGTAGGCCTTAGTGTTTGCTTATGGTGCATTCCCCAGAGGTAGGAGCTTCCTAGTAGGCAACAAGAAGGCAGCTACCTCCCACTTGAAAGCGTTCCAACCAGCAAGTCAAACAAACTACAAACATGGAGGGACAAAAACTACATATCCACTTCTCAAAGATGTCAGCAATGTAAACAACATCATGCCTTATTTTCATTCAGCCGCATTTCAACTTTGAAATACGCAATGTCAATATAACTACACCTTAGAAAAGTTAACAGGCTGTTTTGCGACCGTTAACCTGTCCGAATCAACTTTATTTGTCCATAGAATGGTGATGTGCAACATAAACTATTCCTAACACTGTGCGCTGCCATTGCTGTGACGACATCACGATAGTCAATGGGACGAAGTCGGTTTGCTTCGCTTTTGCCCCAGCTCGCGACTTGAACATTCCGCTTCAACAGGCGTTCCAATGCATTTCAGCAAGTAGGAGGTCAGAAACATCCCATCTCCCAACCCTGGGGAACGCACCATTAGTACATGCCTTACAAGTTACTTATGCAGGCATTAACATTGTATGTATTAGTGCTTATAGATGTATCCTTAAAATAAAGCATTACCAATAGGCCTAATATTTGTAAAGTTTGTGTCTTGTGGTGCCCATTTTTTGCTCAAAAATGGTTGGTGGTGCCTGTGGTGAATGTGCTTCAGGCCCTTAGGAAAAATACAACCATGTGCAGAGTAATTGGTGCAATCTGTTTTTTTTTAAAAAAACAACCCAAAAAACACTTGAAGAGTTCAGATGCAAAACCCCCTAACTCCATTTCTGAAGACCTGCACTTCTATATTTTTAGAGAGCCCCGTTGTTGGTTTGGTTTACATTCATGTACTTGATAATACATATAAATAGTTATATTACATAAATAAAATAAATTTTGATAGCTTTGTATTAAATAAAAAATAAATTAAGATTATTTTCTGAAAAGGCACTTAGGGGGTTTTGCATCTGAACTCTTCACATGTAACACTGTGGTCTATTAAATCCTATGGGTTATTTCACTCATCTTTTGTTTCCTGTGTTGGCAGAAATGGGTGACGCACAGTCTATTCCTGTGATTGGAGAGGTAGTCACGGCTGTTGACAGTGCTGCGAAGATAACTGCGGCTGGGGTTTGTGGAATCGTTGGGCTGACAGATGCTGCTAAGAAGTATGCAGAAGAAGCGGGGAAATCTTGGGTGAATTATTCAGAGAAAAGTGTTATTGCTGCTCCAGTACGTGCAGGCATCCATTACCTGGACGGTGATACAAAAGAAGCGAAACGTGTCTATGATAAGATGGGTGGTACTCGCGCACTGGCTGGGACCTTAGCAGCTGCAGCTTGTGGAGGACCTCTTGCTGTGGTAGCCAACAGTGTGGGCTCGAGTCTAATGGCACATGGAGATGGTACTCATGCTCGTGCTCGGGGGCGTGGGGCTGGGACCTTAGCAGCTGCAGCTTGTGGAGGACCTCTTGCTGGGCTAGCCAGCGTGGGAAGTCTAATGGGACATGGAGATGCGAAATCTGCGCGAAAAGGTAAAGGTTGCGTAGCTCGTACCCCGGTACTCAACGCTGCCTATGCTCGTCTTGCTGAGGATTTGTTTGAAGGAGCCGCTGGAGCCCAAAAGGCCAGAAAGGTGAACAGGTCTCTGAAGCAGGGGAGCTCGAAGGCCATAGCTGGCAAGGGCAAAGGAGCAGCCAATAACCTGAGGAAAGTGAAGAAAGCAACCAAGAAATAGGTGCCAGTTGTTTTCGCTACTCTGATGATTGAAGGGCCAGTTGTATGCACATTTCTCCATGGGTTGGTCACTGTGATATTCATATTGGGAGCATAAGCTAAACCGACGGTAGTCTTAACCCTCCTGTTTCCCTCAAATTTTGGAACATCCGTGATCCTTGGGGTCAATTTGACCCCAACCACTTAAATGTCTACAAAATCAGTATGAAACAACACTTTTGCACATGTTTATGTCTCAGATATGTATCATTGCTCTGTTGGTGACATAAAAAGTCATTTCAATATATCCTAGCACCCCCACACATAGCCTACACACCAAAAAACTTAATCCATGACTAGGCGAAAATTAGAACAATTAGCAATAAAATGTCATTAATTGGTTTAATGCTGCCTGGCGGCCCAACTCAAAAGTAATTTTTGAACTTATGTTAAAACATATACATTATCATTAATCCCTCGTGATTATGACACAACTAACGTTTTCAGGGCAGAGTTCGGTACTTCTCGCCTGTTCATTGGCAGTTAAAGCCGTGGGAACTTTCAGCGAACGTTCCATGAAAGAGTGGCGAGTAGGCGAGCAAGCGAAAAGCTAGCTTTGTGTGTGTACGCCGCTTACAATTCTTTGATGCTTGCTGTACTGACTTAATCATTACGTACTACGTAGTTACGCTTAAAGCAAAAATATTGAGTTGTCATTGACATATAGGCCTATAGCTTTATATGCACTCAATCAACAGTTAAAGGGTATTCTTAGATTGATCCCATGACTGTACTATGTGCTAATGGAAATGTTGTGTTATTATAGTCCTCAAAATATCCACTACATGTTGCTAATTATCATTAATTAATTTCATTACATGTCATGTCTTTTCATCCAGTTTGTTGTAGAGGCTACATATTTCATTGACGAATCATTTCATTGATTGGTTGAATATAGACCTAAACATTAATAATCAATGATCAAAATGATTAAAATTAATCCATCTACTGATGGATTGATGAAATTTAAATAGGGTTTATTTGTTAGACAGCCTACCTGTTTAGCAAGTGTGTCTGTTTCTGTTCTGTGTGATTACTCCCTGTTCAAATCACAGTCTGTAGGCCCTATTTGAATAGAGAACACAATACTGTATACACAGTAGGCTATTTGCCTCGCTCTCAAGTCTGATTGTTTCCCCCTGTTTGTGTTGACGTAAAACTTTTTGTTATGGCCCTTTAAATAGTTGATCTTGGTAACTGGACTTATGGATCTTGATCTTGCACTATATTTTGTTCTTATTATAATACTTTTTGTTATTACATTTTTATTACTATTCTTAATGGATTTGGTATCCACTGGCGTGCACAGACATTTTGGGGGGCAGGTCCTGGGGTGATGGTGGGGGGCATGTGGAACTGGCGGCTGCAATAACGGTTCGGTGATTTTTTTTTAAAAAAAAATCACATTTTAATGAACATGCTACAGTACGCTAAACAAAACATTTATTTTTTTTTAAAAGGAGGAATACTATGTTGGAAAGTTAAAATAATTAGACTACCATGTCAAGTGCATCATTTACCGCATGGACTAAAAAGTGTAGGCCTACTGTCGCTTTAAATGCGTGTCTCCAGCGCAGTGATCAGTAACCGATTCATTCTAACAGATTCCTTACTTGGAAAACTCTGCATCTCCGGTCATTTTTCCTCCATTAGTACCGATTTTAATTAGTCCATGTGTGTTTCCAAACTGTTAAAACGAATATTAAAGCTTAACTCTCATTTCAAGACGTTGTCAAAAGGATTCAGTCTATTACTGGGTATTGTGAGTGAAAACCGCTACTTTGGGTCGGAGGTTTTATCCGTGTAGGCTACACTTTTCTGGAGGTGTCAAGCACAATCCTCTATAGCCTACATGTTTCCCCCCACATAAGACATTGCTGTGTGCACCCGAATTTACGCACAACCTTTTTTTCCTCCCTGGCCGTGACCGCTGTTCTGTTCCATGTCGTCTGACACAAATGTGATTTGGTGCGTTAAGGCTAGTTCATCAGGAGGCCAACGTTTCCCAAACATAGGCTACATGAATCCTCTTGCTGTTTCCCAAACATTCTGTTAATCTTTAGACCTGAAACTGTTCGAGCAACTTCTGGATTCATTAAGCTGATATAATGTTTTACGTGTTAATTGTTGACATTCTACCTCTTCTGCGGTAGATTTGATAGGGCCTAAATGCACAATTTGCAAAGTCTCATTATGAAAGGCAGGGCTCTCTTTAGATCACTTCCAAAGTCACACGCAACTTTCAACATCATAAATATGCTATTGACTGTTACCTGGCTGGAGGGGAGAACGGCATGTGGGGCTGCCCGCCACACTGCTGCCTCTGCAACGCGCTTCCGAATCTGTCAGTTCAAGCGCGCTCACGTTGACAAAGGCAGCGATGTGTGCCGTTGGAGGGGGCATGAGGCATTTTGGGGAATTATTATCACGCGATTTTAATTGACAATTATGTCTAAATGATGATGGGAACATCGAATACAGCGTTAACCCTACATTTAAGGAATAAAATAATTAAAAATAAAAATAAAAACCGAACTTTCAAAAGGGCACTGTTGTCTGTTATCTGCCTACGCAACTGAATCCTCTTTTCTGATTGGCTGATGGGGTTGCAACTAATTCCCTTAACCTGTAAGGCGTCAAACGTGCGACTAAGTTAGGTTACTAATTCTAAACTGTAGGTTGCTATGGCCAAAAGCCAGTCGTTAGTTCTATCGCATTTGTTTATCAAGTCAAGAGTCAGTCGTTAATTCTATCGCATTTGGTTGTCAAGCCAAGAGCCAGTCGTCAGTTCTATCGCATTTGGTTGTCAAGTCGGTCGCCGTAAAAGTTCTACTACATGCATCTGACAGAGGCGCGCCTGATTACGTGCGCACTAAATTTTTCTGCAGTTGGCATAATTCAGGTTACAAATTTACAGATAGGCCCAGCAATACATGGCAAAAATACCCTGTACCGAAATTCTAAGCACCTGCCTCGCCATCAATTGTATCGAAACGAGTCACCTCGTCATCTCCACTCCCATGGTTTTTAAAATGTAGGCTATTTCCCGCTGCCTTCCCTTTGGTATTGATCTGAAAACGTCCTTTTTTAAAAATTAGGCTTCTCTCCTCTTGTGGGGAAGGAACACGTGTGAAAGGGGAAAGGGGAGAGTTATTAAAAATGACCCTAGCGTGGGGAATCTCTCTCTCTCTTTTTCTATCTCTCTCTCTTTTACGCACGAAGTTGACAGGTAGCCTGCGATGATCAGCAGGGGGAAATAGACACGTAATGCGACATGTGTCGATTCAGCATAGTAGAAATGCTTCGCAAGATTTTGTTTTTAAACTTCCATCCCGCCGTGGTATGGCCAAGGAAAAATTAAATAATCACAGCGTCGGCAGGCTACCAAACGAAGATTCTAGGCGCGTCAAGTTGGACGCCCGCACAGCAACATTCTATCTTGATAGAACATGGTTCCTACAACTTTACAGACGATAATAGATTAAAAAGTACCCCACCATAACGGCAGATAAGCGGGATAACGGCCTTCGAGGTCGACCGGTTATAGAAATTAATGGCTTGGCGGAGGCAACTTTGTCTCCGCGCTGCGCGCGTCGCCAAACTTCGGAGCCGCCGCCTCGCCATCAATTTCGTATAACCTGTCACCTCGTCGGCCGTTATCCCTTACTTAAAGGCAACTTGGTGTTGCCCAAGCAACACCACGTGTCTATCTGTGCACGCCTATGTTGGTATCTTTTGAATAAAATAATACTCGAATAGCACTTAATATGCGATGATAGACCTATTGTTACTGTCATTTTGTTTCCCTTTAGACTAGTGCAGAGGTGATGGCTGTTGTGTGCTGAAAAAGTGCAACTGCTATATCATAACAACATTGTTATGACATTAAGAAGAGCAGGGCTGGACTTGGAAAAATCAGGCCAGCCATTTTCAACCAAGACCTGTCCATCAGACATAGAGAGAGAGAGACATTTTAGTAATCTATTACAAGTTATGTTGTCCACAACAGTCAAAAATAATATTTAAATCAAAAGACTTGTAGAGGTCAGCTGTAGTGGCATAGGGACAGATAGCCTACCATTACACTGATCTGAGGACCATGCCAATAGGGCCTAACTTCCAACAGTCCAATCCAGTCATGACAAAGAGTCTTAAAACACAGATGAACCCCCATTAAGGTCTGTTATAACCTTATTGGCACCAAAATGGTAATGACCAAGTCTTCATCTGTTAATTAGGCTCCTGGTAATGTCATTTGTTACAGTGTCGCTTTTATGTGGGCAGCTGTGGCCTAATCGTGAGGGAGCACATACAGGGCACAAATTAAGATGTGTAGGCCCTAGTGTAATAATGCAACATTGTTGTTGTTGTTGTTGTTTTTGTTTGGGGGGGGGGGTAGACTAGCTGTATCTGAGTAGCTGTAAGTAGCTGTAGGCCTATCAGACTAAAGTTGACTTGTAAGTAGCCTCGCGACACCATCCTATGTACTCCACCCAAAGATTTTGGCTCCGCACATCGTCTGGCAAAAGCCTCGAGCTCGGTTCTCTCAGTGTTTAGCCAATCAGCAATCAGTTGAGAGTGATGACGCAGAACTCACCCGCGAGCTCCGTTACTGATTGGTTAAGGTAACTATATTCACACTTTCGTTTTGTTATTTGTTTGCTTTTGTGACATTATATCGAAACAGACATGCTAATAACACACAATATGGGTTTTAATTTGAGCTTGGAACACCAATTAATTTAAATGATAGAGTAATATCAGACCATCTACCACCCTCCACGGAGACGGATTCCTCATGGCTTTTGCCAGACTGATTGACAGAGTCAACAGTTGGCTTTTCGCCCAGGCTAGCATGTAAGTACCGTATGTAAAAATTGTGAACTACATTTCCTGTCAGCAGATACGGGCAGAAAGACAAAAAGTATTTGTCCATTAAAAGTAATTGAAATAAAATGTAAAAGAATGTTGCTTTGAGGGAAAATATTAATTATTGAGATTAATACACTGTAAATTACAATTCCTCTAATACAGCTTTAGTAATAATCTGTATTTGCTGAAAATCACCTGAGTGTAAAGAAAGTGAAAGCTGTGATAGTTTTGCCCAAACATCAGAAAATATGAACAGAATGATGGCTGCACGTAGGCTAATTGTGTAAAAGGACTGTTCCATTCTGATCCCTCATAAAGATATAATTTCCACAACTGATTAACCAGACCCAGATATTGAATCACAATTCAGAAAGCAAGGAAGTTGGTTTAAATATGTATATTCTATGGGATCTTTGTGCCTTCATTGGGGATATGACAGGACTGTAGACTGTCAGTGGGTAGGGGTTCAATTTGTGTACGGCATCTAATAAATCACATGACTCCAAGGAAAGAGAATGTGTTCACAGTGTCCCACCTTCCATTCACTGTATCAGCCGACTCCTAAAGATTTTATGGGAGCCAATACAAAGATTGGAGAGCTTTGCTGTAGTCGTAGTCGGCTGAACATACTGTATAAAAGCCAAGGGCAAGTCAAGTCAGAGGAAGGCAAGACTATTCCCCTGATTGCATACCTTGGATCAACTGAAACGATTCACGACCTTGGAAGGTAGGCAATAGCAATCAGACAACATATTTCAAATGGCTTATCTGGCTAATTGATTTGAAAGACTTAATTTTTAACAGTTTTGAGTGTGGGGTGCTTAGTTTTTATTAAAGTAAGGATATGCATTCTGCCCTACAAAGCAAAAAGGCAGTAACTGCGCAGAGCTCCAAACTGAGTAAATTGACTTTAAAATGATACTGCAATCTAGTCTAAGTAGTTTTGGGGAGATTATTCACATGCAGCAGTTTTGTTACTTTATATTACCACCTTTTATGCAGATGAATCATTTTATTTAAATGTAAACTTTGATATATATGTCATTAAAGTTATAGTAACTCAATTTCCACAACAATGCAGTTACTGCCTTTTTGCTTTGTAGGGCAGCATTATTGTAGGCCTTTTGAATACTACAATGGCATAATTATTATGATGATTTTGGTATAATAATAATTACTAACAATAATAATGATGATAATCATAATAATAATGATAATACATATGTATGAATTCTTCAGACCACTGTGGAGTAGGCTACAGAGGAGAAGAGGGAGCTGTGAACACTGTAAACTTTTAATAGCATCTGGAAATACGTACATCAATAAGGTATAAACATTAGCATAATAACATACTGTAATATAACAAAATATATAACATAAGTAAACTTACTAAGTAGCCTACAGAAAATATAAAAAGTGTTAGCCTATGAAGGTGTCACAGGTGTGTGCATAGGCCTATGTTTGCGTATGGCTACATGTGCGTGAGAGAGAGAGAGAGAGAGAGAGAGAGAGAGAGAGAGAGAGAGGATAAAGGATAAAGTATGTCAACCTGAGTAAGACACTAAATAAATAGTGGGATACTGAATCCTATTAGGTATTTCATCTTGTTGTTTTGTGTTGTCAGGAATGGGTGTTACAAAGTCCGTCCCGGTGGTTGGAGAAGTTGTCACGGCTGTTCAAAGTGCTGTGCAGATAACCGGAGCAGGGATTGGTGCTGCTGTTGGGGCGATATCTGGCAACGAGGACTGCAAAAATGCAGCCAGAGAGTTAATGAGGGATGCAGGGGAAAGTTGGGTGGACTATTCAGAGAGAAATCTTATTGCTGCACCAATACGCGCAAGCGTCCATGGCATCCGTGGGAACGAGGAAGAGGCGAATCGTGTCATTGGTAGGATGGGTAATTCAGTAGGAGACCTTGCTGACTTGACGCCAGGGGTTGGACACATAAAGGGTGTATGTCACTACATAGGTGGGGATAAAGAACATGCTAAACATAGCTGGAAACGTGCTACCCAGACAGGGTGTGTTGTAGTTGGTGTGGCCACTGGTGCTGTGGGCGGGGCTGCTCTTGGTGGTATGTCGGCAGTGGCGATTGAAGGTGCCTCACGCGATGACATAAGCCCCGAAGATTTTGGTCCTCCAAAACAAATTAGGGACCAAAGGATCTACATGGATGAAAAGTAAGATGTGCTGAATCCATTTAAGCCTGTTTTTTTGACCATTTAAAGATCCTTTCAAAATGTTAGGATTGTGCTAATAATCTATATCATCACTGTGAAAACCATATTGTCGGATTCCATCCATTCATTTTATTCATTAATTTCTACCTTAATTATTCTTGGGTCACTTCTGCTCTTTGTGATCCGAATTGTGGATTAAAGTTAAGGCCTATGATAGCCTACTGTAGGCCTACTATAATAATGATATCATACAGAAGACTCTACCCTACATGTCAACCTGTTCCATGTGTTCAGGTTTTCTTCTGTGTTTAGCCTACTACCTCTCCCTTACTTTATTTATTTTTTGTTACAGTTTAACTCTAGGTAAATTACTGACTGTACTTCAATACAGACTACGAGATACAGTAGTCTATTTATGCCTAGTTTGCTCTCAATAGAATCTTTGTCTCTTTTGCCTGCCTTTCTTGAAATTAAATATGTTGCTGTGGTTCTTTGAATTGTTGATCTTTGTGACTGTTCTTTTGGATCTTGATCTGACATTGTGTATGTTTGGCTTTGATTCATGAGCATTGTCAAAGGATTGTACTACCAAACTTGGTCCATGAATTTGATCTGTGATAAATAAAACGTTGCCTATTTGAAACCATTTTGACCCGCAGATATAGAAAAATAATAATCAATGTAATTAATTTATGCAGCTTTATTAACAGTTTGAATTTACTGAAAGTCACCTGACTGTAAAGAAAGTGAAAGTTGTAATAGTTTCTCCCACCTGCCCCCTCAGCAAACATCAGGGGAAAAAGTATTTTTAGGGCCTTAATTATTGCTTTTTTTCATGACAGGATAGTGCAGGAGAGACAGCAAACGAGTTGGGAGAGAGAGACACCGGGAAGGGTTGGTAAAGGGCCCGAGCTGGAATCAAACGGTCCCCATGGGCAAGCATGTCCATTTTGAGACCCTAGCTGCACCACAGTTCCCCCATCGTTGTGGTTAGTGGTACACTGTACACAACAACATACAGTGCCCTCCATTATTATTGGCACCCCTGGTTGAGATGTGTTTTTTAGCTTCCAATTATTATTATTTTTCTCTAAATAATATGGGACCTTAATGAAAAAAAAGAGAAAAATCCAACCTTCAATACAAGTGCATTTATTCAGTGGGGAAAAAATCCCACATAAAGAAATAATTATTTGACATCAAATAATGTGTGTCACAATTATTAGCACCCCTGTTGTTAATATTTTGTACAACCCCCTTTTGCCAACAAAACAGCACCTAATCTTCTCCTATAATGTTTCACAAGATGGGAAAAGACAGAAAGAGGGATCTTCAGCCATTCCTCTTTGCAGAATCTCTCTAAATCATCCAGAGACCTGGGTCCTCTCCTCTGTACTCTCCTCTTCAGCTCACCCCACAGGTTCTCAATGGGGTTGAGGTCTGGGGACTGAGATGGCCATGGGAGGAGCTTGATTTTGTGTCTGGTTAACCATTTCTGTGTAGATTTGGCCATATGTTTAGGGTCATTGTCTTGCTGAAAGACCCAGTGACGACCCATCTTCAGCTTTCGGGCAGAGGGCAACAGATTTTGATTTAAAATGTCCTGGTATTTCAAAGCATTCATGATGCCATGCACCCTAACAAGCTTCCCAGGGCCTTTGGAAGCGAAACAGCCCCACAGCATCACTGACCCACCCCCATACTTCACAGTGGGTATGAGGTGCTTTTCAGCATGCGCATCTTTCGTGGCACGCCAGACCCACTTAGAGTGTTTGTTGCCAAAAAGCTCAATCTTGGTCTCATCTGACCAAAGCACACGGTCCCAGTTGAAGCCCCAATACCGCTTGGCGAACTCCAGACGTTTGCGTTTATGATTGTGGGTGAGGAAAGGTTTTCTCCGTGCATGCCTCCCAAACAGCTTGTTGGCGTGTAGACAGCGCCTGATGGTTGATTTGGAGACTTTGTGACCCCAGGATGCTACCATTTGTTGTAATTCTGTAACAGTGAGCTTTGGAGATATTTTGATTTCTCTTACCATCCTCCTCACTGTGCGTGGTGGCAAAATAAACTTGGGTCCTCGTCCAGGCTTGTTTACCACTGTTCCAGTTGTTTTGAACTTCTTAATTATTCCTCTCACAGTAGATATGGGCAGCTGCAGTTGAGTGGCAATCTTCTTGTAGCCTCTGCCTGACCTGTGAAGGTCGACGCACATCTGCCTCACTTGTATGCTGTGTTCCTTTTTCTTTCCCATGTTTAAGAGTGGATAAGAGAAATGGCCTCGGTGTCACGTCATATTTATACCCCAGGGAAACAGGAAGTGATGAATTACTAATTAAATGTTCCTACATACTCTGGTAAACTTTGTAAACTACTGTAGAAATGACAGAAATGCTTCAATTATATTTATTTCCTGGGAATTGTTAAGGGTGCCAATAATTGTGGAACAGGTGATTTAATGAAAAATAATTATTTTTTAGTCAGGGATTTTTTTATTTTCCTACAATTCATTTGAGTTGAAGGCTACATTTTCCTAAAATTTTCAGTGTGACAGTATTCTTCTGCAATAAACACTGAATTTATTTTAAGGCTTTTAACACATCTCAACCAGGGGTGCCAATAATTATAACAGAGTAGATGAAATGCACTGAAGACAAATATGAAGTCTGGTCTGTAGGGGCACTGGCAGTGGGTAGGGGTTCAATTTGTGTAAGGAATCTTGTAAGTCACATGACTGCAAGGAAAGAGAAAGTGTTCACAGTGCCCCCTGCCATTCAATATATCAGCCATCGCCTAAAGAATTCATGATGTTTGGGGCAGATTGCAGAGCTTCACTGTAATCTTTGGCTGAACATATTGTATAAAAGCCAAGGCAAGGTAAGGGAAGGCAACGACTAATTCCCCTGATTGCATACCTTGCATCAACTGAAACGATTCACGTCCTTGGAAGGTAGGCAAAAGCAAACAGACAACATACTGTATTTCAAATGGCTGACTAGCTCATTGAAAGACTTGAGATGTCTCAAAACAGTTTTTGAGTGTGGGGTACTTAGTCCTTGTCATGCTGAAGTAAGGATATGCAGTATTGTGTTGGCCATTTTAATAGCACAATGGCATAATTAATATGAGTACTTTAGTATAATAATAATAAAATAATAATAATAATGATATTAATAATAATAATAATATAAGCCTAATAATAATAATAATAATAATAATAATAATAATATATGTGTATGAATTCTTCAGCCCACAGTGGGGTAGACTACAGAGTGCCTGGAGAGTGTGGAAGTGGTAGCTGTGAACATCACATCAACTCACATTCGCTCGCTTATTGACAAAGTTCAACATTTAATAACATCTGGAAATACATCAATACGGTAACCGTTATCACAATATATCAGAATAAATTACTGAACTAATTATTCACTGAGTACAGAAAATGTGAAAAGTGGTACGAGTAGTGGTCCACTAAATCCTATTGGGTAGCCTAGTTATATCTTGTTGTTTTGTGTTGACAGGAATGGGTGCTACAAAGTCCGTCCCGGTGTTAGGAGAAGTTACCACGGCTTTGGAAAGTGCAGTGGCAATAACTGCAGCTGGGGTTGCTGGTACTGTTGGTGCAATAACTGGCAACGAGAGTGCCTTAAGAGATGCCAGAGAATTGAGGAGGGCTGCAGGGGAATCTTGGGTGGACTATTCAGAGAGAAGTGTTATTGCTGCCCCAATACGTGCAGGCATCCATGGCATGGCTGGGAATGGGGAGGAGGCTAATCGTGTCATTGGTAAAATGGGTCATTCATTGCAAGAATTTGGTCGCATGGTGCCAGCCTCAAAGTACTGAAACAATTTAGCCTGGTTTCAAACTGAATGTTAAATTTTTGACAACTTAAAATTCCTTTCAAGTTCATTCCTATATGCTACTTATTCTTATCATCACAATGAAAAGTATATTGGCACCTCGACTGACTACTTTTTTAACATTTACATCAACTAAATTGCCATTACATTGATTAAATTACATGTCTGTACTGGCAAACTCTGCTATCTTTAATTGTCTTGGAAGGCAAATAAAAATTACAGTGACTGAAAAAAAAGATTAATTTGCTGAAACTCATTCTTCATTTAGTGAGCAGTACAAAGCAGTGGTCTGAGTTTAACTGTTGTTGATTACAGCCAGTGTGCAGATTCCCTCTCCATCACTGCACACATTACATTGAAATATATTTGAAAAAATGACATACATAATATTGCAATCTATTTGAACTTTTATACACTTCATAATAATTACATTAAAATTACATGTAGGCTGTACCTCCCAAACCTCCTATCTTTTGGGGCATTACCCCCTGTTGAGAGTCCTATGAGAAACGCTGAGCAGAGCAGTAAAACAAATCACATTCAAATACCGTAAAGCAAATCGTCATTTGTTTGACTTTGAATTGAGGTCCCATTACGAGTATATGGGTAGTCATCGAGAGATCAGAGGAAGATCTTGAGCATCAGAGATCTTGAGCGCAGGAGGAACACCAGACTGCTGCCAAGGTCTGAAATCCTCATCCATGTTACAATAAATTACACTACAATTATATGAATTGCATGCCAGTAGACAGCAACCCTGCTATCAGCTGCCATTGTTGTTGATGGCAAGTACAGTGGCACATCTGGCTTTGTCTCCTGGTGTCCAACTGGCATGGACATGATTTGTGGAGACCACACGTAGAATAGGATAGCATTAGAAGTACTCTTACAGATGTGATTACAACAATAGTGGTATGATATTACATGGTTTCAACTTTGTAATATCATACTACTAGTATTGTAATTACATCAAGTACTTCTACTCCTACTTTATACAACTCTGATTGTGAGATGCCATTGTGAACAGAGCAGTGCATTGAGAGCTATTATGAGAGCAGCATCTGGCCCTGTTGGTGATCGATCGCGGTCATCGACAATGACACCACTGGCTTTGTCCAACAGGCAAGAAAATTATTTGCTGAGACATAGGAAGACACAGGATGGGACCACACACACCCCAATTAATCCACCTCAGTTGTGAGATGCCATTGTGAACAGAGCAGTGCATTGAGAGTTATTGCAGTGTTGCCAGATTAGGCGGTTACCCGCCCAATTGGGCTGCTTGGAATGGCCGTCTGCGGGTAAAAACGGGAAAAATCTGCCATTTGGCTTTTTTTCCCTGCAGTTTTATGCCCATAGAAATCAATGCAATTTGTTGAAATTGGGCGGAATTTAGCGCTTCTTGGCGTTTTTTTAGCACCTTTTGGGCGGGATTTGATCAGACACATCTGGCAACACTGAGTTATTGTGAGAGCAGCGTCTGGCCCTGTTGGTGATCGCGGGCACAGTGACACAGCTGGCTCCAGGATGAGCAGCAGGGCTGCAGCCAGGGTTTCCAGAGCACGTGTCCGGGCGCCAGCTGGTCGGGCACGGGCTCCACCCCTCGCCGGTGCCTCTCCGTGGCCTCCGCCACCGCCTCCATCACGGCGTGGAAGGCCGGCTCGGTGTCGGGCGTGAGCGGGCGGCTCTCGGACGGGTCCCTGGCCAGGTCATAGAGCAGCGGCGGCTGGTGGAAGGTGACGTAGTCAGGTGTGCAGAAGCAAGCGTGCGTGTGGAAGCAGGTCGAGCTGTTCTCCGGGTGGAAGACGGGCGTGAAGAAGAACACCTTCCACACGGCGGAACCTAGGCGGAACCAACAACCCAGAACCCCCAGGGGACACAACATGGATGGAAGCTGTAGTTGTCAGTTGTCAGCTGTAGTTGTGGCAAATTCAACGTTATTGCATTGCAATTATACAAGTATTACATAACGGCAATGTTGTTATAATCAACCACTAGTCGGGCCCAAAAAATTGGGAAAGTGTGTGTGTGTTACCGTTGCGTGGTGTCCAGCGTACGGCATTGAGGTAGGCGTTACAGTAATGGAACAGGAACTCGTGCTCCGAATGTTCCGATTCTCCTCGCAAGAGCGGCATCAGATCACGGCCATCTATCTCCCTACACAGACACATACAGACACACACAGATGACCATCACAGAAACACAAGGAGTTGGGTGGATATGTGAGGCTGGCCATATCATATCATAGAGATGGATTCACTGTGCTCACCTTTGTTGCTTATTTGCTTACTTACATCATGCATTAGTATTAACTAGTGCTGTCAATCGATTAAGATATTTAATCGCGATTAATGCCATAGTTAACTCGCGATTAATCACATTTTAATCGCATAATTATGTCTCATTTAAAATCATTGTAATACTTCTATCGATGTAGGCCTACAAAAATGGCTATAGGTTTGTGCAAATATATTTTTTTAAACATTTAAAACAATGAGTGTTAGACACTGACATCTGCCCTATTGCATATGATATTTAAAAAATAAGGGGGAGAAAAATTATAACAAAAACATAAATAGTCTAAAGACACACACACATAGTCTACACAGAGGATATTTAGTTTCCAGTGACAGGAGGGGAGAAAATCTGCCTCACACAGCAGGGTACATATTCCTGGAGCAGTGTGGGATTGTGCCTCCTTGGCATTTTTTAGGCGAAATGACATTATAAGATCATCTGATAGCCTATATGCAGACTACGACATTCATAAGATTTATTTCTTAGTGAGAAAACCAATAAGCCTGGGGGTAACACTTTCAAACAAAGCTAGAACGTTAGCATACTACTTATGACAGCTCTGATAAGTTACAAGTTTAGTGGACGAAGGGGAGGAAACTGCAACTCTTTTTGTCAACAAGAAAATGGCAAATTTGGTGCTCTGTTGATCATATGCAACAGCCAATAATAACTCGTCAAGTTGCTCAAAACTTTGTTTGTAGTCTTAAAATGGATGTAGGATTCAAAACGAACTATTTGGGGCTGTTTAAAAGTATGGAATGTTTATAAAATAGTTTGTTTTAGGAATAGCACTAGTTAGCTGCCAGCGGAGCCATCAACAGGCACAGTGTTAGCAGCTAGCTACAGCTATTGCTCAGCCAATCCGAAGTCCTTGAGTGTGTTCCATTCTCCACACTGTGCACTGTGTACTGAGATGCAGCGCACTTTCCACCCTCAACTTAACGGCAAAATTTGAGGGTGAAGTGCAGGTCCTGTCCTGAAGTACCTGAGCTATGGGGGCTATAGTACCTCTCCTGAGGTACCTGATAGGCGAGTGCATTTATGAGAAAAATACACCTAACCCCAAAAAAATTCTAACAAAAGGTTTCTCAGTGGTTTACAGTACTATCAGATGTACTTAACAACATACTAAAAATCTGCCAAAATCTGACTTCAGGAAAGGCCTCATTTTCAAGATGGCCGCCGTAGGGCCCTTAAATTGACTCTGGCCTTAAAATTGCATTGAAATGACCAGGAATAGTGGTGTTTGATGCATGTTTCAACCTTGTAATGTTGTATGTAGACTATGTCCTTGATATATATATATATGATTATTAGTGCAGTTTGCAGTTAAAAATCAATTTACAACTGTATGGTACTGTAATATTAGACAAATTTGGCCTAGCGGTTAGGCTAAATACCGCTAACCTCTTCTTTGTGTGCATTTTAGTTTTTTTTATTTCAATTATGATTATTTTTTACATTAATATTACATGTTTTGCATTTGCATGTTTTAAAATATATTTATTTATTTTATTTGGTCACTGATGATCAATGGTAAAAAGCAAGGAATCCATACGAAGGATTCAAAATTTCACTTTTCACTGCGTCCTGTATGGATGGACAAGAGATGACTGTGGCCATAAAATGGCATTGAAATGACCAGGAATATGGACCATGTAATGTTGTTAGAATATTTCCCTGATATTGTGAATGGTTATAAATGCATTTTGATTTTGTTTTGATTGATGGCAGCCTACTGTGATATTAGCCAGATCTGCTCTGGCATACTGTATGTAGGCTAAGTACTGTTATCCTGTTTGTTTGTGATTATGATTATTTTCACTTAAAAGGTATCTGTATGTTTTTACATTTTATTTATTTATTATATATATTTATTTATGTATGTATACTGTATGTGTGTAGGCCTGATGACCGTAGCCTTATAAAGACCTTGAAATGACCAGGAAAGGTGATGGTTCATATTTGTTTTGACCAAGTAAAATTGAAATAACATTTTGGGGATTAACTTAGAATTATCCACATCATACGGATCCCAATAATATTAAACTCTGACCTCTTCAGTTGTGCTGAAGAATTTGAATTTGGAACAAAATGTGTTCATTTTTTAATTTAAATATAATACAACATCAAACAGGAAATTCATCCATGACTTCCATCGTGACTCTGGCCAAGCTGAAGTGTGAGCCATGTTCTTAATGGTGTCTGTCACAACCAAAACAGACTGCTCACTACAGGCATTGAGTTATTGTCAAGCAAAATGCATTGAGTTTCAAAAATTTGGGCAGCGCTGAAATGGCACAGATGAGCAGCTTGACCAGATTGACCTGATCTTGAAATATTGTGCAGCATCATGGTAACAGGCTAAATCTCAGTAGCTGGCTAAACATGATGCCAGAGAATTCTCCATCCTGCTAAAATGAATGTGACCTGTGGCCATCATTATGAAGTACTTTGAATTGCTAGTTATGGCATACTTCCAGTGAAAGGCACTCAAGCTATGATGCTACCAATGCACGTGTAACTCTTTGGCAAGAATCTGCTTCATCTTCCAGTTAAGTCTGTAGAACTTGGATACAAGCAAGAGATATTGGCTGGTTTTAGTGTGGATGGGGCCAGGGATCACAAAGTAAAAGGAGCTGCTGTAGCTATCCAAACGGCGCAAGTGGAGTGGCCTTGCAAGATGTCCAACCAATAAATTACCCTATGGATGCAGTACTCCCACCGGGTCCATGCCCCTTGCTTGCCCTGGGATACAGGCAGAGCAGGAGCACCACCTTGTCAAGACTGAGTCACTGTTTGCACAATCATGCTCAGCCTTCTGCTTTTCACCCTACTAATAAATGACTGGACGTCAACCTACAGTACCACTCCAATCTTGTTAAGTTCACAGACGATCAAGAGGGACAAGGCACACTACAGGAAAGAGGTAGACCATTTGAGCAGCACAAAGATGAGATTTGGGTTTGGCCTGATTATCATTGACTTTCAAATCTCTTCAAGACTTGGTCTGACCAAGAGCATAACAATCAATATTTCCCAAACGGCATGGTCGACCCACCCCCATGGTTTGCTAATGGTTGCATGCTTCCCAACAAAGCATGCTTCCCAACAACCGGGAGGAGTGCCCGGTTTTTCCGGAGCTCAGAAATGATATGTGTATTGCTCTTGGCCTGACTAGAAGCAATGCTGAAGGTGTTGCGTCATCAGGAGGGCATGGCCTGGCTAGGTTTGGACATCAATGATGACCTATTCTGGACCAACACTGCATGTCAAGAAGTGTCTCAACTTCCTGAACAGTCGAGGCAAGTTCTTCGCCATCATGACCACATTTCTAAGACAAACCATTAAGTGCAACCAAGATCATTTGTGTACCTGTCCATGCACAACACACTGGAGACAATTGATAAAGATATAAATGGTTCATGTATTTCTTCCAGAATCCATGTGATGTGAGGTTTTAAGCTGAAATCCTATGGCATGCCCCTTTAGGAGACAAGGAGAATGAGTGGAGTTGAAAGGAAATTCACGCCTATTTAGGAAATTGTACTTGATCCCACTTTTTTGCATTGGTGGCACAGGGTATGATTTAGCTTGGTTACCATAATGATGGAGTGACCATCACTAGGGTTGTGAGTGTGTTCTGACTGTCACACCAACGGGCTTGGCTCTTTGGTGTAGCGTTCATGGCCCCAGTTTACTACCCCAGAAGGTCTGGGTTCGATTCTCGGCTGGGCAACTCTACTCCCCTTCGCCACAACCATATTGAATGAGTTTGGATACACCACCCACAAAGTGATCACAATAGTGATGCGAGTCTCAAACAGACTGTAAGGATGCTGAGTTCTTCTCTTTACCCAAAGAACAATTGCACTCAGACCCACCAGAAAAGACTTTTCCCACATACAACTGTACTATGTATGCATGTTGCTCTAAACAAATACATAATAAACATGGGTGAGCGGTTAGGGCGTCATGGGTGAGCGGTTAGGGCGTCAGACTTGCATCCCAGAGGTTGCCGGTTCGACTCCCGACCCGCCAGGTTGGTGGGGGGAGTAATCAACCAGTGCTCTCCCCCATCCTCCTCCATGACTGAGGTACCCTGAGCATGGTACCGTCCCACCACACTGCTCCCCATGGGGCGCCACTGAGGGCTGCCCCCTTGCATGGGTGAGGTATAAATGCAATTTCGTTGTGTGCAGTGTTCACTTGTGTGCTGTGGAGTGCTGTGTCACAATGACAATGGGAGTTGGAGTTTCCCAATGGGCTTTCACTTTTCGCTTTCAATATCTTGTTTTTTACTGGTGCTAATACCTGATCTGACTACTGTGCGCGTATGTACAATTTTATTCATTTATTTATGGTTACTGTAATGTTTTGGTATTTTGTGGCTGTGTACTTAGGATAGGTTAAGATAAGTTAAGATGTATTATTGGTTGTGCCTGTGCAAATAGATGTTATAATGTCATGCACTTTTAATGTTTGTCATGTCTTGTCTACACGGGAGGCAGTGAAAAGTGACATTTTGAATCCTTCGTATGGAGCTATGGGGGCTATAGTACCTGGTTATAGTACCTGAGGTATGGGGGCTATAGTACCTGAGGTATGGGGGCTATACTACCTGAGCTATGGGGGCTATAGTACCTCTCCTGAGGTACCTGAGGTATGGGAGCTATAGTACCTGGTTATAGTACCTGAGCTATGGGGGCTATAGTACCTCTCCTGAGGTACCTGAGGTATGGGGGCTATAGTACCTGGTTATAATACCTGAGGTATGGGGGCTATACTACCTGGTTATAGTACCTGAGGTATGGGCGCTATAGTACCTCTCCTGAGGTACCTGAGGTATGGGGGCTATAGTACCTGAGGTATGGGGGCTATAGTACCTGAGGTATGGGGGCTATACTACCTGAGCTATGGGGGCTATAGTACCTCTCCTGAGGTACCTGAGCTATGGGGGCTATAGTACCTCTCCTGAGGTACCTGAGGTATGGGGGCTATAGTACCTCTCCTGAGGTACCTGAGGTATGGGGGCTATACTACCTGTCCTGAGGCATGGTTGCTCCGGCCAGCTTCACCACGGTGGGGAATATGTCCATGTTGCTGGTAGCCTCCGAGACGTCCCTGCCCCCAGCGAAGCCGCCCGGCCAGCGCAGCAGGCCTGGCACGCGGATGCCACCCTCAAAGTTAGTGGACTTGCCCGCTGCAGGAACACAATGGGACATTGCAAACGTACAGTATATAGTACAAACGTAACTTTTAAGTGGGTGTTGTGTGCGTATAAGACATAACACACACGCAAAATAATAATTTAGGCAATCTTTTCCTTTTGTTGGTGTGTGTGTGTGTGTGTGTGTGTGTGTGTGCGTGCGTGCGTGCGTGTGTGTGGGCGGGGACCGTGGAGATGCTACTGGTTTACCTCTCCCGCACTGAAGCACCTGATGAGTGTGTGTGTGTGTGTGTGTGTGTGTGTGTGTGTGTGTGTGTGTGTGTGTGTGTGTGTGTGTGTGTGTGTGTGTGTGTGTGTGTGTGTGTGTGTGTGTGTGTGTGTGTGTGTGTGTGGTGTTTACCTCTATAGATGCCAGTGTATCCGTGGTGCACCTCCCCCCGTATTGAGATTTCCTCCAGGTGAGGGCCCTGGTCTGACGTCAGGTATACTAGAGTCTGATTGGTCAGCTGTTGACTCTCTAGAGCGCGCAACACCTCACCTGGAAACCAATAGATACAGTACATTACACACACACACACACACACACACACACACACACACACACACACACACACACACACACACACACACACACACACACACACACACACACAATATCTCATCTGGATAAAGATGAATACATTACATAAATACTCTGTCTGTCTCTGTCTCTGTCTCAATTTTTTCAATATTGCACACAGACACACACACACCTTCTCTACTATGTCATTCACACACAGACTGACTGACAGAGTGACTTGAATTCATGCCCAGCCAAGGGATCGTCTGCAATAATTAATAATTAATAATAGCTTACCAATGCCACATTACATTTAAGACGGAGATCAAAACGCGTCTCTCTGTCTGTCACACACACACATATCTATTGTATTTCCCTGTGGGCGCAGTAGCCTATGCGTGGGCAGCCATGGCACAGTGGTTAAGGATATGGGCTAAGACCAAAGGGTTGCCGGTTCAAATCCCACACCTCCTCCACTCCCAGCAGCACACCATGTCTGAGAGGTCCCTGAGTAGCCCTTTACTGCTGTAGGGACTGTACCCAATTCAATTCAATTCAATTCAATTCCAATTGATTATAGTGTGGTATAGGGGTGGGCGATATGGCAAAAATGTTGTATCACGAATCTCGATTTCGATTTTTTATCACGATCTTCCATCCAAAAAATAAAAACAACAAAAAACAACTTTTATATACTTGCAATTTGTAATTTGCAGTCAATAACATGTTAACACACTGATGATACTCTCATAAAGTGTACAATTGGAATACAATAATGTAAAGAATAAAGTGAAGACAACAACACAAGTGAGAAAACGTCACTCTGATACTGATAATAAACATCCTCACTGCAAGACGATCTATACGATTTCTCCACTTTGGCAGATTCGAGACGATCTTTTACTCTATATCGCGATTCACGATTTAATATCGTCATATCGCCCACCCCTAGTGTGGTATCACCATAGTATGGTCTCAGAACACTTTACAAATGCATGATTAATATTAAATAAAATATTGAATAAAAGATAAGATAATAGTAAACAAAAATTACACTAGTAGAAAATAAATCAGAGTCAAAAATCAAAAGTGATTAACATTTCAGCTTGAAAATAAAAATACAATTGGCTAACTAAAATAATTAGAAAACATAAATGTTTTCAGCCTGGCCTTAAAAATGTCCACAGAGCCAGCATCCCTAATGACACGTGGGAGGCCATTCCACAGTGTTGGGGCACGGAAAGCAAATGCCCTATGACCTGCTGATTTCTTGTACACTGAAGACCAGCATTTGCAGAGCACAGTGGGCGTGCTGGTATGTAGGGCTGAAGGAGCTCTCTTAGATAGGCTGGACCAAGATTATTTAATGCTCTGTATGTAATGCCCTGTACATACAGTGCCCTCCATTATTATTGGAACCCCTGGTTGAGATGTGTTTTTTAGCTTCCAATTATTATTATTTTTCTCTAAATAATATGGGACCTTAATGGAAAAAAAGAGAAAAATCCAACCTTCAATACAAGTGCATTTATTCAGTGTGGAAAAAATCCCACATAAAGAAAAATTTTTTTGACATCAAATAATGTGTGTCACAATTATTAGCACCCCTGTTGTTAATATTTTGTACAACCCCCTTTTGCCAACAAAACAGCACCTAATCTTCTCCTATAATGTTTCACAAGATGGGAAAAGACAGAAAGAGGGATCTTCAGCCATTCCTCTTTGCAGAATCTCTCTAAATCATCCAGAGACCTGGGTCCTCTCCTCTGTACTCTCCTCTTCAGCTCACCCCACAGGCTCTCAATGGGGTTGAGGTCTGGGGACTGAGATGGCCATGGGAGGAGCTTGATTTTGTGTCTGGTTAACCATTTCTGTGTAGATTTGGCCATATGTTTAGGGTCATTGTCTTGCTGAAAGACCCAGTGACGACCCATCTTCAGCTTTCGGGCAGAGGGCAACAGATTTTGATTTAAAATGTCCTGGTATTTCAAAGCATTCATGATGCCATGCACCCTAACAAGTTTCCCAGGGCCTTTGGAAGCGAAACAGCCCCACAGCATCACTGACCCACCCCCATACTTCACAGTGGGTATGAGGTGCTTTTCAGCATGCGCATCTTTCGTGGCACGCCAGACCCACTTAGAGTGTTTGTTGCCAAAAAGCTCAATCTTGGTCTCATCTGACCAAAGCACACGGTCCCAGTTGAAGCCCCAATACCGCTTGGCGAACTCCAGACGTTTGCGTTTATGATTGTGGGTGAGGAAAGGTTTTCTCCGTGCATGCCTCCCAAACAGCTTGTTGGCGTGTAGACAGCGCCTGATGGTTGATTTGGAGACTTTGTGACCCCAGGATGCTACCATTTGTTGAAATTCTGTAACAGTGAGCTTTGGAGATATTTTGATTTCTCTTACCATCCTCCTCACTGTGCGTGGTGGCAAAATAAACTTGGGTCCTCGTCCAGGCTTGTTTACCACTGTTCCAGTTGTTTTGAACTTCTTAATTATTCCTCTCACAGTAGATATGGGCAGCTGCAGTTGAGTGGCAATCTTCTTGTAGCCTCTGCCTGACCTGTGAAGGTCGACGCACATCTGCCTCACTTGTATGCTGTGTTCCTTTGTTTTTCCCATGTTTAAGAGTGGATAAGAGAAATGGCCTCGGTGTCACGTCATATTTATACCGCAGAGAAACAGGAAGTGATGAATTACTAATTAAATGTTCCTACATACTCTGGTAAACTTTGTAAACTACTGTAGAAATGACAGAAATGCTTCAATTATATTTATTTCCTGGGAATTGTTAAGGGTGCCAATAATTGTGGAACAGGTGATTTAATGAAAAATAATTATTTTTTAGTCAGGGATTTTTTTATTTTCCTACAATTCATTTGAGTTGAAGGCTACATTTTCCTAAAATTTTCAGTGTGACAGTATTCTTCTGCAATGAACACTGAATTTATTTTAAGGCTTTTAACACATCTCAACCAGGGGTGCCAATAATTATGGAGGGCACTGTATCTTTAAGTCGCTTTGGATAAAGGCCTCGGCTAAGTGTAATGTCCCTGCTTACCCACACTCCAATCCACCTCCATGACGGCGTCGCCATAGATACCGTGGGAGCTCCGCCCCCGGAAGTGAGGCGAGGCGAAGAGTGCCGTGTGCACCTGCAGGAAAGAGAGGAAGAGGAGGAAAGGCTTCTCCGAGTTCCTGTAGACACACGCACACACACACACACACACACACACACACACACATCTCAGCAGTTACCTTGTACAGGGCAAGGATCAGGTTGTGTGTGTGTGTGTGTGTGTGTGTGTGTGTGTGTGTGTGTTTCCATGTGCGTGTTCTGCCACTCACTCCTGTATGAACTCCAGGGCCTCAGCGGTCATCCTGCGCGTCAAGTTCTCGGCCACGTACGGCTGTTCCACCACCTCCGCGTTCCGCATCAGGAAGCAGTTGAGCGGGCGGAACGTGTTGAGGAACGTCAGGAACACGGCGGCCACCGAGAGAGCCGACACGCCCAGCATGACCAACAGCGTCCGCCGGGACACGGGCACCACGCCACACGCCTGGCAACGCAAACGCAATAAGTACAGTAGTAAGTGATGACGTAAAAGTGAATGGTCCCCAAGGCCTGTTCAAGTTGGGATATGGGCACCACACCACGCGCCTGGCAACACAAACGCAATAAGTTAAGTTAGGGATATTTCATGAAAAAAGGTAATGGTGCCGTTTAAGTTTGGTTCTTAAGATGCAAAACATGCTTGATATTAGGTTGATCAGCAACATATTAGTTTATTACTTAATTACATATATTCATGTAAAGATCAAATTTGGGAATGGACAGCATCATTGCAATGCCTACTTACTCTGCCAACATACTCTGCATTTAAAGTGATACTGTCCCATTTTTGGAAATAAGCTTATTTTACACCTCCCCTTGAGTAAAATAATAGTGTTTTACCGTTCTCCTGTACTTTCAACCGTTCTCTGGGTATGGCAGTGCAAATTTTACCTCCATGCTAGCAGTTAACATTGAGTCCAATGAGACCAGCTCGCGGCTAACTGGTCTCATAGGACTCAATGTTAACTGTTAGCTTGGAGGTGAAATGTGCACTGCCATAACTAGAAAACGGTTGGAAGTACAGGAGAACTGTAAAAGCCTATTTTTTAACTGAAGGGGAGGTGTAAAATAAGCGTATTTCCAAAAATGGGAAAGTATCACTTTAAGATATTTAATGAAGTTTCATTAACTGTATTACAAGAAATGCACAATGAATGCACATTTTAAATCTGATGTTTTGGTTGCAAATCCACAGTTGAAAATGCTTCAAATCCAACAGAATGAAATATTGGTGACAATTGTTAAATAAAGTGCAACCACCAGCGCCTGTTGGGACCCACGGCGTCACACATGTATATAAAAAGTGAAAGTGAAAGCCCATTGGGAAACTCCAACTCCCATTGTCATTGTGACACAGCACTCCACAGCACACAAGTGAACACTGCACACTGCACACAACGAAATTGCATTTATGCCTCACCCGTGCAAGGGGGCAGCCCTCAGTGGCGCCCCATGGGGAGCAGTGCGGTGGGATGGTATCATGCTCAGGGTACCTCAATCATGGAGGAGGATGGGGGAGAGCACTGGTTGATTACTCCCCCCACCAACCTGGCGGGTCGGGAGTCGAACCGGCAACCTCTGGGATGCAAGTCTGACGCCCTAACACCGCTCACCCATGACTGCCCTTGTATATAGGAATATGATGAAAATTATGCAAGTATGTATTATAATATTCATATTGTTAAAAAATACAACCAAGAGGAATTAAAAGATTTTTAATAAACAAGGCAAGACCAGGACCGAGGGACACTGTGACTCAGTCGGCTAAGAAGCCGTACCATTACACCTCATCTCTCTCCACACTTGTTTCCTGTCTCTATTCATTACTATTGAAAGAGGAAACCAACGCACACCAGAGGTTTCGAGGTGCAGGTAGCGGGTGAAAGATCACTTTTTGAGAGGAAGATACCGCACACTCTTGTCCATCTTGCTGAATTTTATGTCCAAAACAACGTTTCGGCCCGTATGGCCTTTCTCAAGTTTTTCAAAAACGTTGTTTTGTAAATAAAAGTCAGCAAGACAAGAGTGTGCGGTATCTTCCTCTCAAAAAGTGATCTATTTATTACTAT
This sequence comes from Engraulis encrasicolus, assembly GCF_034702125.1. Classification (NCBI taxonomy): domain Eukaryota; kingdom Metazoa; phylum Chordata; class Actinopteri; order Clupeiformes; family Engraulidae; genus Engraulis; species Engraulis encrasicolus. The sequence continues at coordinate 34,214,953 of NC_085868.1, forward strand.
ACCATTGCAAATAAGGGCACAAGAACTCCATACAAATATATTTTTAAAAAAGGGAAAAAAAGAAAAGCACCTGCAACAGCGCCACCGTCAGGAGGGCGGCTGCCAGTGCGCCGTAGGGCACGTGGTCGAAGGCGAAGAGGAAGACGGAGCCATTGCCTGGCGTGCAGTCACGCAGGTTGGTCATGCTGATGCCGTAGAAGTGGTCGAACCCGTGGCTGTTGGGGTGGTGGCACAGGTCGTCATGGCGATCACAGTTGAGGCCCAGGTGCCACTTGCCTGGGTGGGGGGAGAGGGGGAGGGGGAGAAAGGCAATGACCTAAATATTGTGTATTACTTAACCCCTTAGCATGTTATAAGCTTTACTGTCACCAAAATTGGAATGGCTATGTCTTTATCTGTTACTAATGGCTCTCAGTACTGTTATAGCAATGTTGTTACGATGTAGTTGAGTATTTTCAGCAAATAGTGAATAGGCCCGCCTGTGACCCTATCTGCAGTAAGAGGCTATGACTGCAATGTCAGAGTAGTGCAGTAGTATGCCTCTGGAGGGGGGAAGTGTTTGTGTGTGGCGGGGGGCGGGGGCAGGTATAGGGATATGGTTATGCATGGATGATAAATAAAAAGCTTTACCTGCATCACTTTATTTTAAAGGTACAGTGGTATACTTCCGCAAAAAGGCAAAGTGCAGTAACTACCCTACCCATTTTGTCAAAGTTGAGTTTACTGAAAATGGTCTTCATAACACATCCTTGATCCTTGTGACAAAGCCAAGTGCTGCAATGGGCTGGACTGAGGCCCATGACACTCTAATGCTGATATGAGGTGGATGAATCAGTTTAACAGTAGTGATAAAATCTAGACGGGCCACGGGGACAGTATGACACAACTGAGGAAGGTCACATGACCACTCATGTAAAAGATGAGTGTATTTGAATGTAGAAAAATGTAAAGAACACTTTCCAAAACAAACAACTTACACAGTTCTGTATCACACATGCACACAGACAAGCACACAAGAAAGTTTCACATGCACCTACGGCATGAATGCGGTGGAGAAGCCACACATCTACAGTACAATGAAGCTGAGGTCAAAGTTCAAAGGTCACATGTGCTGTTGGTACCTATGAGAGCGGTAAAGTAGCCACACACACATACTCACGTCACGCACCTATGAGAGCGGTGGAGTATCCCTGTTCTTTGGCCAATCTGGCGAAGGTCAGTTCCCGGGGAGGTAGTCCACCCGAGGATGCGGAGATGATGTACACACCTACATCGTAGTGACCTGCCATGCCTGCACAAACACACATGAGAAATGCAAGTGATAAAAATACTTTGTTTCAGGTTAAACTGACTTCAGCTTTGCAGAGTGCTGTGTTAACTACATGATCATGAGTGTTTATTGGATGTTGTAGATGGGAAACTGTGTGTGTGTGTGTGTGTGTGTGTGTGTGTGTGTGTGTGTGTGTGTGTGTGTGTGTGTGTGTGTGTGTGTAAATTGCACACAGGGCCCTAGGGAGATAAACAATGATAGGGCCCCCCATATGGCTTGCCGAAGTCAAGATAGGACACAGGAGGACTCTGGGCCCAGGGACGAGAGCCCTGCTCGTCCTGCCTCTACCCCAGTGTGTGTGTGTGTGTGTGTGTGTGTGTGTGTGTGTGTGTGTGTGTGTGTGTGTGTGTGTGTGTGTGTGTACCAGAGCGTATAGGGTAGCGTCCAGTCAGAAATCCCGCCCTGCTTGGGGTGCATAGGGGTGACGAGGCAATGTGCTGTGTTAGACGCACTCCCTCCTCTGCCAGTCGGTCTATGTTAGGGGTCCTACACACACACACACACACACACACAAACACACACACACACACACACACACACACACACACACACACACACAAACACACACACACAAACATTTCCCAATCAATCTCTTTCTGTCTTTCCACAATCCACCTCACAACAAAAAACTGAGAGAGAGTGAGAGAGAGAGAGAGAGAGAGAGAGAGAGAGAGAGAGAGAGAGACACAGAGAGAGAGAGAGAGAGATGCCTACTTCAACGTGTCATTTCCGTAACACCCCAGGTCTCCAATTCCCATGTCGTCGACCATGAACAACACGAAATTGGGTCTTCTGCTGGAGTCTGGAGCGGCGCGTGCAGAGGCGCACGCCACCAAAATTGCGCATGACAAGGTCCAGTGACTCGCCATCCCTGCAATAGAACGCGGAAGTAAATAATAACGAGAAGGCAGGCAGCTGCAGCTGCGATGTTTGGAAGGAACGTCACTTCACTTCACGCAGTAAAGACACATGCCATGGTGGTCAGAAACTTTCATCTAGGCTTTGGGGAAGCGAACAGCTAGAAGAACGCGGATGCAGTGTAATCGAAGGGTAGCCCATACCCACCCACCACCACTTGTTGACAAGGTCCAAAACAGTATGAACTATGCCCTAACATTCATCCAAACAATGCAAACATAGAGCACCAAACATAGAAGCATGTCATCGCCCAACAGGCGTAGAACATGCCAAAAACATGCTGCAAATGAAGATATTGACACTGACGTGACAGGAAGACTACCTCGACACAGTCCGAATATCTAGCCTCATGGGCAGAGGAGCGCTTCGCTGTGCTTGTCATACGCGGGTCATGCACGCCACTGGAGACAGTGAAAAGGAAACCTAGAGTGCATCCCAATATGTGTCCTTGCCTCCTCCACTTGTGCTTTTCTCCTCATCCCGCCTCCTGGCCCCTCCTCCGTGGAGAAAAAGATAAAGTTTCCCAGCTGTCAGCCTCGCCACAACAACTTTTGAGGGACTGTTTTTCATTCACCATCCCAATTGCAAATGAGAAAAAGACTTTACAATTGAGCTTTTGCAAGATATTGAAATATAATGCTGTTGTCAGTGATGTCATCATGACGAGAAGCAAGTGGAGGAGGCAAGTGGAGGAGGCAAGGTCACATATTGGGATGCACCCCTAGACTTCGGTGTTATCGCCCTGCAGCTAGCTCGTTCACTGGGTCAGAAGTTGACAGTGCAGAATGAGGTCAGCCCATGCCCCCTTTTTCCGTCTGCAAAGTTGACAGTGCAGACTGAAGTAAGCCCATGCCTCCCTTTTTCCGTCTGCGTCATCAGATCACGTTGAGTTTCGTTATAAAATCAAGATGATGGACTTTGTTGAAAGATAATTCGCTCTCAGTGGACTCTGCTACCTGCCTGCATATCCCCGATGTTCAAACAGGGCTGCCCGAGCCGTGGACACCATGCAGTACCAGTGCCATCACGTGGATCATTTGTGTAATGCAGCTGGCGTAAAAGTAGGTTATGCATCAGCCCACATTTAATTTCAGTTCCTCACATGTGCGAGCAAGCAGAGCACTCCTGGGCAGCCCGTAGGGTGCGCGGAGGAGACGGGAGTAGGCCTACACGTAAACTAAAGACAAGATGAAGGAGGACACTAAACCGTTAATTAGCCTACATGAACTGGTGATACTAAGATTGAAAGTAACACAGTTCTTTTTGTCCTAGACGATGTCAGCTGCTCAACTAGGTTTTTTTCCCACATATCTTTTTGGAATGGGTTTTGGCCCAGGCACAAACATTCTCTGGTACTTTCTTCACTGGGTCAGGGATGGGTTTTTGTCTAAGCCAAATTTGGCATTGATCTCACATAGTAAAACCATGAGCAGAAATGATCACCTTTATGAATTCATGAGAGGAATATTGTCCACCCGCAAAACTTAGATCAGCAGTAGACAAACTTATCATTTATTGGAAAATTAGGAGCCAATCACGTTGTTGCCCAGATACCAAATAGTTGCCCGGTGTAGGATAGGCCTACACAGTAAATGTTGTGGTGTTAATTCAACACTTACAGAGTTCATTTAAGTCCAAATGGACTCAAATGAACTCTCTAAGTGTTAAATGAGCACTGCAGAATTTACTGTGTACATACAAAGAAGGTGTGCTATTCTAACTCGTGCCCTTTTGATCTTTGATATTCACAGTGCCCTTTTGACATAGCTGTTTTGGGTTTTTTAAAATGCTTTCAAACAAGAATGAAAAGGACTGAGCGTGTGTATGGTCTATCATGATGCAATTAAAAATATGTTTTAAAAATCCAGTTAATATGTTGTTTGGATTTCTTTCTTTCTTTCATTCATTCATTTTTAACATGTGCCTTGTTTGAAAACCTGAGCCCCTACCCCTCCTAAGGTCTTTGCACTGCCCTGGCTCTCTGTATCACCACCCTAACAGCTCGGTAGGCCACTGCTGCTCAGCAAATGAGTTATCATTATTATTATTATTTTAAAAAGATTTCAGTAAGACACCCTCTGCTCCACCTCAAACCTGCTGCTCTTCCCTACCAATAGGGGGAGCTCATGCTCTATCAATGACTGCTTTGCTTATACTGTAGATAAAGCACTAGATGCAGTGTGCAGCCTTTTGGCATAGCAGAAGTTAAAACAAGCCTGCTACAATTTCCTTCCAAAACTGGTGACTTCACTGAGTAGGCTAACCTGTAGGTTATTATTTTTTGTTTTCAGTAACAAAATACATATAATCTAACTAATAAGATACAGTGGAATCACTGGTGTAACAGCCATGTAATACTGTTGTTACACCATAGGCTAATGGCTGTTTTTTAAATCTAAAAATAGGCCTAGTGCTTTAAAAAAAGGGGGTTGTCTTATATTCAGGGTTGTCTTATATTCACGCCAATATTTTACTTACTCCTTGAACTTAAGACTATTTTGATAGCGCTGTCAAAGAGTCATTCTCTCTGTATGCCCAGATATAGGCCTACAGCTGTGGCCTCATGGCCGGGGTCTTGACCTAGTGATCAGAAGGTTGCCAGTTTGAATCTCATGCCAGTAAGTGGTGGTGTTACATTTTACAAACACCATATTCCCCTTTGTTACTCAATTCACATTTTGCACCCCCCTATCAATGACTTGTTCTCTCTGTAGGCTACCCCAGTGTACCTGTGGCCCCAACTGTCCAACAAAGCAAAAAGGCAGTAACTTTGCATAGCTCCAGGTAAATCATTGATATGTGGCTCTATATTACTTCTTTGCATATCAATCATTGTATTCAACTTTATACGTATTTTATATGCATTACAACCACAATGGCTCATTTTTAACAACAATTCAGTTATGCAATTGTTATGTCTTTTGCTTTGTAGAGCAGTATTGGTTTAAGAGTTGGTCTTCCGATGGCAAACAGTTTTCATCAGTTTTATGTGCTTCAGAAGCTGAGATATTTATGTTTTTATAGGCTGACACTAGTATCTTTTTAAAAAAATGTCTTAGGGTGCTTAACCAATGGTTTTTTTTGCACAAGGCACAAATAATTCACACACTGCAGAGCCTCAGCTCAGCGTGTCTGGCGCGGAATAGGCCCAGATACGTACAACACACATTACATCTTACAGTTTTAACACCAAGAGAGTATGGCCAACTACAATAGAAGAGTGTTACTTACTTTCCACACTTGAGGTGCATTCACGCAGCAAAATTTACTGAGCCTGTGCACCAAGCCAGTGAGAAGGAAAGAGGGAGAGATACCCTGAGAGAGAAAGAGAAAGAGAGAGAGAGAGAGAGAGAGAGAGAGAGAGAGAGAGAGAGAGAGGGAGGGAGGGAGGGAGGGAGGGAGAGAAACACATACAGTACACAAGACACATTGCTCAGGGTTAGCCTCTGACGGCTGATGGCAATACAGGAGACTGATGGGTTGATCTAGCAGGCTAAGTTTTGTCTGTGTGTGTGTATGTGGGTGTGTGCATGCATGCGTGTGTGTGTGTGTATGTGCGCATGCTTGCGTGCGTGCGTGTGTGTGTGTGCGTGTGTGTGTGTGTGTGTATATGTGTGTGCGTGCGTGTGTGTCAGGATGTGACCTCGTTCTTCACGTTTTCCCGCCTTGTGACTCCCCCTTTCGATGGCTCTGAGTCACTCACGATCAGCGCTGGACTGGGGGAGAAATAGGGCCCGGGCACATTTGGCTTAAAGGGGCCTCTCATAATTAGCGGCGCAGAACTGACTCACCGATGGGCCCTGCACCCTCGTGGGGCCCTATTTTCAGAAATGAAAAAAATAAAAAAATAAAATGATATATATATATATATATATATATATATATATATATATATATATATATATATATATATATATATATATACATGTGTGTGTGTGTGTGTGTGTGTGTGTGTGTGTGTGTGTGTGTGTGTGTGTGCGTGTGTGTGTGTGTGTGTGTGCGTGCGTGCGTGCGTGCGTACGTGCGTGTGTGTGTGTAAAGAACCTCAAGAATTCATGTCTGAGAGTGAAATGAGATTGGTCCAGAGAGAATTGTTTCCGTATAGAATGGTCTCATTTAGGAAATAACTGAAAATAATTAATAAAAGATTAGTGGTTCACAATAACTTCTGTTTTAATACGTACACCTTGTAACATTTCATGGACAGCAAGATCATGTGGATTGGTCTTAGGTGTGTGTGTGTGTGTGTGTGTGTGTGTGTGTGTGTGTGTGTGTGTGTGTGTGTGTGTGTGTGTGTGTGTGTGTGTGTGTGTGTGTGTGTGTGTGTGTGTGTGTGTGTGCGTGTGTATGTGTGTGTGTGTGTGTGTGTGTGTGTAACACTTGCTGTTTATCACGATATGTCTCTCTGTTGGTACTTCCTATAATTCCGATTTCGCAGTGCAATATAGTGTGTGTGTGTGTGTGTGTGTGTGTGTGTGTGTGTGTGTGTGTGTGTGTGTGTGTGTGTGTGTGTGTGTGTGTGTGTGTGTGTGTGTGTGTGTGTGTGTGTGTGTTTATGTATCTGGCTGGCGAGTGCCAGAGAGATTGAGTGTGTGCAGTTTTTTGGACACATGGACAAAATCACTCATACAAGCACACACACACACACACACTCACACACACACACAAGCACGAACACACACACACACACACACACACACACACACTCACACACACACACATGTGAGATAGCCCCTAGCCTGTCACCTTTCAGGTCACCCTTCTTACTCTCTATCTCTCTCCCCTTCTCTCCATCATTTCACTCTGTCTTACACTGTCTCTCCATCATCTCACTCTCTCTCTCTCTCTATGTCTCCTCACTCTCTCGCTTTACCACCCGTCTCTTAACTCCCCCATCACATGCTCTCCCTCTACCTCTTCCCATTTCCACCATTTCACTCTCTCTTACACTGTCTCTCCCTCCCCTCGTGCTCTCTCTGTCCTCTCCTAACTCTCTTTCTCTCACTCCACTCTCTACTCTGTATCCCTCTCTCCTTAGCTCCATTTGGCACTCAATCTTTCTCTGCCTGCTATCTCTTACAGCCCCCTCTCCCCTCCCCTCTTCCTCTCAACATCCCTCTCTTCAGCTCCTCCACCTCTCTTACAGCCCCCTCTCCCCTCCCCTCTTCCTCTCAACATCCCTCTCTTCAGCTCCTCCACCTCTCCTCTCCACCTCCCTACTCTCCATCTCCTACCCTCCCTCTTTCCTCTCACCACCCTATCCACCTCTCTCCTCTCCATCTCCCACCCTCCCTCTATCCTCTCACCACCCATCTCCACCTCCTCTACCTCCTCCTCTTCTATCCACCTCCTCCTCCCCATCTCCTACCCTTCCCTCTTTCCTCTCACCATCCTTCTCCACCTCTCTCCTCCCCATCTCCTACCCTCCCTCTATCATCTCACCACCCCTCTCCACCTCCTCCTCTCTCCTCTCCTCTCCATCTCCTACCCCTCCTCCTCTCTATCGCTCTTCTCTCGCACTCACACCTCTCCATCTCCCTTTTTCCCCTATCTGCTCTACCCGTTAGAGACCCCACTAACGTGGTCTTTCTCCTCCCAGCCAGTCCCTCTCTCTCTCTCTCTCTCTCTCTCTCCATCTCGTTCTTCCACTATCTCCTCTCTCTTTTTCAGGCCCCACTAACTCTATCTCTACCCTCCCTCTCTCTCCAGTTCTCTCTCTCTCTCTCCCTCTCCTTTTCTATCAGACCCCACTAACTCCCGCTCAGCTCGATCTCTCTCTCTCTCTCCTCTCTCTCATCCTCTCTCCCTCTCGTTACCTCTACCTCTCTCTCTCTCCCCATTTCTCTCTCTTGCTTGCTACCTCCCTCTCTCTTTTTCCTCCGACTGTCTCTCAGTCTCGATCCACCCCTCCTTCTAACTCTCTCTCTGTCACCACCCCCCCCCACCCATCATCATCTCTCTCCCCATCTAACTCTCTCCACCTTTCATTCTACCTCCCTCTCTCCCCATATATCTCTCTCTGCCATTCTGCCCCCCTGATCTCCCCTCTCCATCTCTCTCTGCCTTTCTACCTCCTCCCCCTCTCCCCCATATCTCTCTCTCTGCCATTCTGCCCCCCCCTGATCTCCCCTCTCCATCTCTCTCTGCCTTTCTACCTCCCTCCCCCTCTCCCCCTCTCTCTCTGCCGCCCCCCCCCCCCCCCCCCCCCCGCCCCCCTCTCTATCTCTCTGCCCCCCTCCTCTCTATCTCTCTGCCCCCCCTTCTCTATCTCTCTGCCCCCTCTTCTCTATCTCTCTGTGTGTCTGTGCTGATCTGAGTCTGCCATCTCCACCGGCCCCTCGGGAGCTCTCTGCTAAAGTGTGCCTTTCGCTCTAAGTGAGCGGAATAACAAACACGCTGGTGCCTATTTCAGGAGCTTCATGTACTATTAAAGTGCCCTGCTGCTGCTGCTGCTGCTGCTACAGCGACACTTGGGCACACACACACACACACACACACACACACACACACACACGCACGCACACACACACATGCGCGCGCACACACACACGCACACGCACACACACACTCCTATTGAAGAGCCCCGCTGCCAAGTGGCAGGTTTCCCAACCTCCCCCCCCCATCCCATATGTGCATCCTCCATTATACACACACACACACACATAGTACACTACACACACACACACACACATAGTACACTACACACACACACACACACACACACATACACTCACGTACACTACACACACTCACGTACACTACACACACACACACACACACACACACACTAACTGACAAGAACCTGAGAACAACAATCACGCCAGTTTGCTAACAATGTCTTGTAAGACAATCACGGCTGCTAACTACCAGTAACAAAAGTCTGCAATTATGTGATTTGCCACTCACAATGCAACCTCTAACAAGCCTAAATTAATTAACTAACTTCCAATTGTGTCTACATCAAAACAACAATTCATACGAAATTAGAAGCTTTCTATATGCCAGCCATGGCCCAACTGTTTAGAAACCTGTGCCTTGCAATTGGAAGGTTGCAGGTTCAAATTCAGACGTGCATCTTGTCACAACTAGGCAGGCAGTGGAATGGGCCTCCCAAGCAAATAGATAGTAAGTAGACAACAGCTCACACTTCAAATTACAATCATCATCATGGCCATTTGTTTCTAATGTTCATTCCTGTGATTTTTTGTCTGGGGCTCCAA
>NC_085868.1:34229420-34234420 GCF_034702125.1 Engraulis encrasicolus
GAGAGAGAGAGAGAGAGAGAGAGTATCAGAGAGAGAGAGAGTATCAGAGAGAGAGAGAGAGAGAGAGAGAGAGAGAGAGAGAGAGAGAGAGAGAGAGAGAGAGAGAGAGAGAGTGAGAGTGTGTGTGTGTGTGTGTGTGTGTGTGTGTGTGTGCAGGGATTAAAGCAAAAAAAAGTAATCTGACTGAACTTTTTTACCGGTTAGGTACCCGATCGAGTATCACTCCGTAACCCTACGAAAACCAATGTAGCCAGGCTCTGCCCTCGTAACGAAACATACACTGGTTTTACGCAAGGAATGGTGTCAGAGCCAGCGCTAGACAAAGGCAGACAGGGCAGTCGCCTAGAGCAGAATAGACCTATTTCTTGAGGGCGCCAGTAATACCAAAAACTGCCACAAAATCAGAACTTCAACCAACATAAAACTTTACACTTCACATTAACAATGAATATTCATTATACACCAAGTAGGCCTGTATACACTCAGTATGAATGTACCTATAGGTACTAGATCAGATGTTCTCAATCAGATGTAGGCCTACAATGCTATGTTTACAGATGCCAATTTCTAAAAACAAAAGAAGGAAAGAGGGAAAGTGGGCAGGCCTAGGCCACCAGATTGACTAGAACTGGCCGAGAATGGGAGGGATAATGGATACTATCAGACTGCAAACACTGAACTGCAATTTGGGGAATGTTTTGGCTATTTCCTCTTATTTCTACCCATTATTTATGAATTGTTCACAACATTATGCAGAATGGATTCACAATGAGTGTTGCTTCAAAATGGTCAAGCTGATATCACAGAATTATTGAATTGGAATTGCAATGCGTTGATACAGTGATCCCATTATGTTTTTTTGTTGTTGTAGTAGTAGTAGGCTATATTTTGTCTTTCACATCAGAATGGGCAAACACTGATCTGGTGAAAGCACTGGTGCGCATTGCTTGCAGTTGTATTTCTGACATTTAAAAAACAATGCACTGTCTGGTCATAGCAATCAGAGGTAGAGAACTAGTTGTTGGTTATGTGTATGCATTTCACCCTTTTTCACTATTCATCCTGTTACAAACAACTTGTTGACGTTTACAAACAGGGTGCGGTAGTCTGCCTCTGTGTTCTACCGTTTTGAAAACCTATGGCTACTTTTTTGCTTCTCGATGTGCGGTGCCAGGCACACGCTTAGTATTACCATTAACTTAAAAAACGTCCCCGATTCCTACACGCACTCGTGTTCTCTCATACAAGCTGACACGACGCACGCAGACACGGCACAGTCACAGACGTCTATCGTTTAACAAAAGTAACACACTTTCCCAAGCTTGTCGCGCAACTTTCCACTCGAATCAAGGCAAATCACCCACCCATCAGTCCTGAGTGCGCAGTGCGCCTAACTGAACTCAAACGAAACGCATATTTCGAGAAGATGGGCACAGACGTTGAGCCACTCAAAATCAAGCACACACACAATTGTTGCTGCACACTATTCCAAACTATAAAAATAGCATCACACAATAGCCTACAACAAGCCTTGAAAGTGAAACAAACATCGAAACGGCATTTATCGACCATGAGTCCACCCATCAGAACACTGCTTCCCAGAACAAGACGTGACATAAAATATTGGCTCTGCCAGGGATAGCATCAGTGACTCCTGTAAAATGCAACCCATTTTTAACTTATTTCTTAAATATATATCGGCAACAACAAAGTTAATCTGCTATGATTACAGATGAGACAGTAAATTATCCGTTGTCAGAAAGACAACTAGAGCTAGTTCTACCATAGCCCTTTTACGCAGCCAGTCAAACGCGCTAAACTTTGAGGAGGAAACGCGTGGTATCATAGCTAGCTGTCAATGACAGCCGTCCCATTGGGGCTACGAATAATGTTAGTAAAAGCCACAATGCTTAAAAGGCAAACCCTTCATGAAAAGGACATCATGCACACCAGGGCTGTACGTTAAGCTTTTTCACTAGGAGCACAGGTGCTCCTAAATGAAAAAAATTAGGAGCACGGATAAAAATTTAGGAGCACAGATAAAAATTTAGGAGCACTCTAAAAATGTTGTGACACTTTTGTTATTGGGGCACCATTGCTTGTTTCTTCATCTTCATGCAAAATAGCCTAGGCTAAAGGCCTATGTCAGTGGTTTTTTTTTTCCAACACTGGGGTATGGGGTCACCTGGAATTCCAATGGGCTCCCCTGAAATGTCTAGGTGTGAAATAAAAAAAAATACCAATAAATATCACTAATTAACAATCCATAGCTATTGTAGTCTTATACTGTCAGAAATATCCACTATTTTTTTTATAGCCAGAAAGTATGCTCAGTCATGGTTTTGGTTGTGAAAAAAATGGGGTCCCCAAAAGTTTAGGATACAATGGTGCCAGTGCAAAACGTGTTGGGAACCACTGCTATATGCCATAAATCACAGTTCCCATTACTATTACTATTATTAGGCCTATTATTATTATTGTTATTATAACTTTGTGATTAAAAGCATGTAAATCACATGCTTACTGAACTAGATTGACTAAATCTTAAACATAGCCTACTACACGTTAATCCAACGGGCTTTATTATAGCCTAGTTTTTGTTTCCTCAAACGCATGGGTTGGAACGGTGTGAAATTAAACTGGGAGCAGCAAAATTATCTCACTGTGTTGGCTGCTCTTTGATAGCCTACAGCACCGGTAGCTACTGGACCAACTAGACTTTAAATTTGCGCGCACTGCACACTACTTGTGGATGCTCCTCAAACTATATTTTGACTTGATTAATTTGATTGCGTTTGCATTTTTTGGCGAAGTCATTGCGAAGACAGCGGTTTGGGAAACGCCAAAACAGCTCAAACAACGACGTCTTTTAAATCACATGAGCTAGCAAACCGAGTGGTCATTTCATTATCGGATTCAAGAGGTTTCCTGTTAGCAATGCAAACTCCCGCATTTGAACGTTTTAAACAGCAGTCCATTTCGAAAAGCTGCAAGACGTTTTGGCACAGAACATCCGACTAGGAGATGAGGCATGCGCGCCTTGTAGGCTACCAGGGATCTGTGCGAAGCGATTCTGTTTTTTTTCTGAGCTACGGGAGCAGAGATGGCTCAATCTTAGCCAACACGGAATTCAAGCAACATTGACCGTCTTTTTTGAAGTGCGTTCCCAATGGAGTTTGATGCTGTCTATCAGACGGGCTGTGGAAAAAATGAGCAGCTCTCGCAATCATGCACTCGAACTCAGGAGCAAAATGCGAATGAAAGGGTTGAAATGCATACTCGTACAGGTGCGCCCGTTTTATTTTTCTTTCTCGCACAGTCTAAAATTTAGGCTCAATATGCGACCAATTGGTCTTAATGTACAGCCCTGCGCAGTCGAAGTAAACTATTCTTTTTTCCCCTAACTATCTGCCACGGCAGGTGCAACGATAATGGAAACGTGTCCTACCTTCTTCCAGCTATGCATTCCATGCATTAGCCCATATTGGAATCTCAGTCCAACTCGTTTAACGATTGTCATGGCACTTTAAAGACATAGTATTACACTATTACGCTCGTGCTGTACCTTTTTTAAGGGAACACGGAAGAACAGGGGATGGCTCAAAACTATTGATGAGTGAATCTGTTGTAGGCCTATCACACCAGTGGTGGAGTGTATAACTAAATCCGTACACCAAACACACCTCTCGTCCCCTTCTCGTGACCAGGAGTGCTCTCGATTTGTGTTCAGTTGGAAAGTAAAACTTGTAAATTAATTGACATAAATTATACGGACGGAAATCCGTCCAAACGAAAATCCAGTTGACGGAAATCCGTCGTAGCGACGGAAAACTTTAATCCCTGTGTGTGTGTGTGTGTGTGTGTGTGTGTGTGTGTGTGTGTGTGAGAGAGAGAGAGAAATATATATATATATATATATATATATATATATATATATATATATATATATATATATATAGAGAGAGAGAGAGAGGGAGAGAGAGAGAGACAGAGACAGAGACAGAAACAGAGAGAGAGAGACAGATCAGAGTTGTGTGCATTGCAGGGGAATATACAAAGACAAGCAGGGGAGGCAGACAGTGAGAGTATATCAGAGAGAGAGACATAGATATAGACAGAGAGAGAGAGAGAGAGAGAGAGAGAGAGAGAGAGAGAGAGAGAGAGAGAGAGAGAGAGAGAGAGAGAGAGAGAGAGAGAGAGAGAGAGAGAGAGAGAGAGAGAGAGAGAGAGAGAGAAGTTGTGTGCATCTCAGAGGAGTGACACCAAAATAAACACATTTGTTTTAAATTGTATCAAGCGAGTGTGGTGGTAAAAAGTGATTTGTACCAAAAAAGTGTCATATCTGTAAAATCAAGCATGGTAGTGGGACTGACATGTTTGGGGCTGCATGAATACTGTCAACATTTGAAAGCTGAATATCACCAAAAGGCACATGCATGTCAACTCGCTTTCGTGAGATGCATTTTGAGACAATAATGGCTGTATTTCAAATTATTTTGAGTGAACAATAAATTGAAGCAGCTACAAAAGTTCTACGCTGGCTACTGTTCATTGTGTCAAAGTGATATTTCTTTCATGTTGTCCCATGAAAAAATAGAGTTACAAATCTGTAGAAATGTGAGGGGTGTACTCACTTCTGGGACATACTGTATGTGTGTGTGTGTGCGAGCGTGTGTGATGAATGTGTCTTGAGCAGTATTTTTCAAAGGGATGCTAGGGGGTCTGAGGAAAGCTGGAAGGAAAAGTATATCCAAAGAAAATAAATAATTGAGTAACTAATGTACACCAAAATAAACACAAATAAGCTTAACGGTATTATTAGTTAAGAACTGCATTATAATAATCTAACGCATCTCTGAACATTACCACCATTATTGTTATTTTATGTATTCGAATGGGGCCGTGACACACAGACATAGACAATGATTGTGAAAGGAGGTGCACAGAAATATATAGTGTGGCTTGACCGATGTAAGGGGGGCCTTGGTTGGAATATGAAG
>NC_085868.1:34241920-34246920 GCF_034702125.1 Engraulis encrasicolus
GTAGATCAGAACTGTTGCATGCCTTGGTGGCCATGGTGTAGTACAGGGGCAAGAACTGAGCACACTAGCGACGCCATGGTGAATGAAATAGTGATTACAGTGCACATGGGCAGTGGGTGCAACGCCATGATGGATAAAAAAGTGACTCCCGTGGCTAGGAGTTCCAGCTCTGGCCGCGGTTCTTAATGTTCAGTTTGTGGGCCAAATTAATTACAGCTGTCGGTCAGCATTAATTGCGGGGAATTAATGACAGTTGTCAAAATTCACGATATCCTGTGACCTGTTTCGCTCGCCTGACACTACTCCAACTCTGTATGGCTGTGGGGGCCAAAGAAATTAGATTGGATAAGGACAATCACTCCCTGGAAAATGCATTGGCCACAGCGTAGTACGGAGGCGTGGCCTGAGGACACAGGCAGTGGGCGCGACGTCTTGATGGATACAAAAATTGGTGTATTACAACATGTAGACTTCTGTCCTCGACCAATGCTTGTGGCCTCCCGTTTCCCCGTTTTCCCGCTGTCAGCCTAGCCACAACAACTTTTGAGGGACTCTTCCTCATTCACCATACCGATTGTAAATGAGAAAAAGACATTAGAATTGCACTTTTGTGAGGAATTGAAATACACTTCCTCCGCAGCATCATCGCGAGGCCACAAGCATGCAATGGAGCAAGGGAGCAAGGGAGCCTGCATATTAGAATACACCCTTAGGTGCCGTTTCCACGTAGCTGGATATTTTTATATCTGGATATTTTTTTCTCCTGGTTGCATTGGTTTTGCATTGGTTTTGGCCTTCCGTTTCCACGTAGCAGATATTTAAAATCCAGGTATGAAAAGCAAGAGAAAAAAATATCCTGCTAAGGGGGCTGAAACCCATTTGTTACAATGGAGGATTTATTTTTATCCACATGTTGCGTTTACACCTAACCAGGAGAAAAAAATACCCTGCTAAAAAAATATCCAGCTACGTGGAAACAGCACCTTAGTGACTCCCATGTAGACTCTGGATGTGCGGCATTTGAATTGCATTATGGGTGCCAGCGGCTGCTGTAAGTTCCTGCTCCAGGGTGAAAGAGTGCGGATTTGAATGTTCCCTGTGTCTCATATCGCTCACTTGTCTTAGTGCACTGACGTTAGTGCATAGTGCACATAGTCCACTGAGGTCTTAGTGCATAGTGTCATGGAGAAGATTGAGCACTGTGCCCTCATTTTCAGTGTGAGTGCTCTAAACACTAAAACATAGTGCCCGAAGTACGGTACACAAGTGTGCAATATGAGACACAGGGAGTGTGTGGCCAAATTAACCACAACTGTTGGTCAAGATTAATTGCAGCGAATAATTAATGACAGCTGTCAAAACTCCACAGTGTCCTGTGTCCACAGTTCCACACTTCAGCCCTGGCGGTGGGGGCAATTGTACTGTACCATGGCACCAGCCAGTACTGACAAAATAAGAGGAAAGTGACTCTCACACTGCATTCACACCAACGGCTCAGACATCCACAGTACGTCCACAGAACATGTTCTTTATCAGTCCGAAACTGTTAGAATACATGAAAACAAATCATACCTTGCACACAGGAGCGTGGTGTAAGTGCGGCGCATGTCCGTCCCGCCCGGACATGTCTGCATGGCTCCTTGAAAATAGAACTCGATTCTATTTTCCTGCGCGGTCGACCGTCCACGTTCAATGTGCAGGCTCCATTGAAAATGAATGGCTGCTGCCCGCTGATAGAACGTGGACGTTGACTGTACAGTGTGCAAGGCAGCCCGCGAACCTCTTGGACTCGCACTGCTCACGGAGACGTTAAGGAAACGTGCCATCCCTGTGTGCACGTACCGTTAGGGGCAGACATACTGCACTAAGTTCTTATTACGTCAGTGAACTGTCTTCTCCCTGCCGTCTTTTGCACTTTACCATGCGGCCAGTGCTCACTGTGGAAGAAAGTGACAGGAGCAACCATGCCATACTACACGCTATGATGTCTTCAGGGACGTTAAGTACACCCCCGCAGCCCCCGCGAGGCAGGGGGGGCCCATATGAGGCAGGGGGGGCCCACATGGGAACCTTGACTTGAAGAAACTGGCCCCCTCCACATGGTATTAGGCCCTCTTTTTTCGTTCGGGGGCCCATTCTTGGCAGCTTGCAGGGGGGCCTGAAGTACTCACATTGCGCCACTGGATGTCTTGTTCTGTACCGTCTCTTGTGAAGAAGCTCATCCATGTTGAGGTTGAGGTGACAGTAGCATCTTTGATCCACCAGGGGGAGTTCCAGGTCCGCAGCAGTTAGAACACGGCAGAGGGAGCAGCGGGCTTCTCTAAATATAACCTCAGAAGGCCTTGTGTGTGTGTGTGTGTGTCTGTGCATGTGTGCATATATTCCTGTGTGCGAGTGCATATGTTCCTGTGTGTTGTGTGTGCGTGCCTAAGTGTGTGTGTGTGTGTGTGTGTGTGTGTGTGTGTGTGTGTGTGTGTGTGTGTGTGTGTGTGTGTGTGTGTGTGTGTGTGTGTGTGTGTGTGTGTGTATCCGTGTGCTTGTGTGTATATGTAATAAGCATGCCATGGCGGTTGGGGCTGATGTAACATGATCAGACGCCAAACTGGGGAGAGAGATGATATCTGTGAGTCAAAAATGTGATGTAATACTGGTACACACTCAGACTGTGTGTGTGTGTGCGTGTGTGTGTGTGTGTGTGTGTGTGTGTGTGTGTCTGTGTCTGTGTCTGTGTCTGTGTCTGTGTCTGTGTGCGTGTGCGTGTGCGTGTGCGTGCGCGTGCGTGTGCGTGTGTCTGTGTGCGTGCGTGTGTGTGCGCACGTATACCCATCTTCATTTTTTTTTCATGTGTGAATATGTGTATTTCTGTGTGTAGTTCTATGTCTCAATGTGCAAGTGTGTATGTGCAAGAGTGCTCATATGCATTTGCTTATGTCCTTTTGTGTGTGCGTCCGTGCTTGCGCACGTGTACTGTGGCCTATATGTGTTTCTGTGAGTGTGTGAATAGTGTGCGGCGGGTAGAGGGGCATTAGAAGATGCAGAGAGAGGAAGAGACAGCATGTTTGTAAAGCCAGGTCTGCCTAAAATAAGGGATGACAGGGCCTGCTGCGCGGACTAATAAACATGAAAGCTCTCCGTGGCCCACTCGACAGGTGTGGCGGGCATGTCAAATAAGTAGTCACGGGCCAGTGTGTCAGGGGTGCTGTCTGTTACTGCAGCTACTCACTTTCTGTCCTTTATTTCACTTTGAAGGCCTGACCTTGTATCTCTACTTCTCTTGCGGTACTTCATCTCTTCCTCTCTTTCCCTGTCCCTCTCTTTTTCTTTGTCTGGATTGCTTTGCTCCTGTCTTCCTCCTTCTCTCTCTTCACTTCTTCCAATAACCCCCCCCCCCCCCCACACTCCACCTCTGGACAGGATTACACAGAAATGTTTTTTTCACAGAAAAGTTATGTCTTCATCGTTTTTAAAAAAATATATATATAACATCCTTTTTGTTATAACATTTTGGGTAGCCCCAGAACGGTATTTTTAGATCTCCGAAACTACTGTAAAGAAATGTGTATTCTGAATGGGTATTGCATTTTCAGCAAGTTTTTTTTATGTCATGATTGCGTAATATTTTACTGATCATAGATCAGTACAGATGTACAGATAGGGACGAGGTGGTGCTAAAGCACCTGTTCCTTTGCCCTACTGGAAAAGTTTTTTTTGTCACAATGTACTGTGATCGATGTTGACAAGATAATCTACATGTGACATTAATGCCCAGATATAACAGCCTTCTATCTTAGTCCACCTCTCTCTTTCCGTCCTCTCTTTATACAGTATATCACCTAATTTCTTTCCTTTTGTCTCCCGTTGCCCTCTATAAAGTAATAAACAACCGCTACGTGGCCCATCTCACAGTGTACTTTGAGGTGGGCAGTCAAGTGAATGTTAGCAGTCATAAGCTAGCATTTTGGAATTGCAGTAACACACTTTGTGCCACATGTGCTTGTGCAAACCGACAGACTCAACTCAGGGCCCCCCGGGTAAGAAATGCAGAAATGCCTTTCAGCCAGACTCAGACTCAGCGAAAGGTATACAATTAATACCTGTAAATAATTGAAAGTAAATAGAGTTCAACATGGCCCTGCCGTGGTGCCAAACGGTGGGGCACTCGCTTGCCATGCGGCTGACCCAGGTTCGATTCACAGTCCGAGTCCTTTGCCGATCACTCCCCGTCTCTCTCCCAATTCGCTTCCTGTGCACCTGTTCTGTGCACTGTCCTGTCGAGTGGAGTTGAGAAAGACCAAAAAAAATCTTTAAAATAGAGTTCAATAATAAGTTCGGCAGGATTTAGATATTCTTTTGGCGTAGGTCCAGTCATTAGTCTGGGTCTTTCATCAATGGATCTGGCAGATTTGGCAGATCTGTTCATCCTTTTCTTGCTGCAGGGACCGGCAGGGCCGCTGCCACCTTTGGCTGGGCCCGGGACAAAACTTTCTGAAAGGGCCCCCCAGCCCAATACATGCAATGTAATGAGGACCCAATTGTGGGTCCTCTCTCTCTCTGGGCCTGGGACAACTGTCCCCTTTGTGTGCCCCTGTCCGTACGAGACCGGAATGACTTCCCCAGTCTGATAGAATGGGGCTCCAAACTGGTGGTGGGGAGGAAAGGAGGAGGAGACTTCAACGCATTTGAAAGCGTGAAGTGAAAGTGAAAGCCCACCTGGAAGACTCCAACACATGCTGTCATTGTGACACAGCACTTCACAGCACACAAATGCACACGTGCAACGGGGAAGCCCCCAATGTCAGCTCCCAAAGGAAGTAGTGCGGCGGGATGGTACCGTACCATGCTCAGGGTACCTCAGTCAAGGAGGTGGATGGGGGAGAGCAGTGGTTGGTTACTCTCCCGCAACCAACATGGTGGGTTTTGTAGTCGAACTGGCAACCATTGGGCTACAAGTCGGATGCCCTAACCACTTACCCATAACTAACATCTGCACCTGAAACAAA
>NC_085868.1:34254420-34259420 GCF_034702125.1 Engraulis encrasicolus
GTGTAGATTTGGCCATATGTTTAGGGTCATTGTCTTGCTGAAAGACCCAGTGACGACCCAGCTTCAGCTTTCGGGCAGAGGGCAACCGATTTTGATTTAAAATGTCCTGGTATTTCAAAGCATTCATGATGCCATGCACCCTAACAAGGTTCCCAGGGCCTTTGGAAGCGAAACAGCCCCACAGCATCACTGACCCACCCCCATACTTCACAGTGGGTATGAGGTGCTTTTCAGCATGCGCATCTTTCGTGGTACGCCAGACCCACTTAGAGTGTTTGTTGCCAAAAAGCTTAATCTTGGTCTCATCTGACCAAAGCACATGGTCCCAGTTGAAGCCCCAATACCGCTTGGCGAACTCCAGACGCTTGCGTTTATGATTGTGAGTGAGGAAAGATTTTCTCCGTGCATGCCTCCCAAACAGCTTGTTGGCGTGTAGACAGCGCCTGATGGTTGATTTGGAGACTTTGTGACCCCAGGATGCTACCATTTGGTGTAATTCTGTAACAGTGAGCTTTGGAGATCTTTTGATTTCTCTTACCATCCTCCTCACTGTGCGTGGTGGCAAAATAAACTTGGGTCCTCGTCCAGGCTTGTTTACCACTGTTCCAGTTGTTTTGAACTTCTTAATTATTCCTCTCACAGTGGATATGGGCAGCTGCAGTTGAGTGGCAATCTTCTTGTAGCCTCTGCCTGACCTGTGAAGGTCGACGCACATCTGCCTCACTTGTATGCTGTGTTCTTTGTCTTTCCCATGTTTAGGAGTGGATAAGAGAAATGGCCTCGGTGTCACGTCATATTTATACCCCAGGGAAACAGGAAGTGTTTACATACTCTGGTAAACTTTGTAAACAACTGTAGAAATGACAGAAATGCTTCAATTATATTTATTTCCTGGGAATTGTTAAGGGTGCCAATAATTGTGGAACAGGTGATTTAATGATTTTTTTATGAATGAATGAATTTTTTAGTCAGGGATTTTTTAATTTTCTTAAAATTCATTTGAGTTGAAGGCTACATTTTCCTACAATTTTCAGTGTGACAGTATTCTTCTGCAATAAACACTGAATTTATTTTAAGGCTTTTAACACATCTCAACCAGGGGTGCCAATAATAATGGAGGGCACTGTACATACATATATTACATACAACCCACATAACTTGAAGATAATACCACCATGAAGTAATAAATACTATGTAGTCTTACAACTGATTTAGCAAAAGAATAGATTGATGTATGAAAGCATGTTTAAGTCTGTTGCGGTTGAAGCGGGGAACTCTGAAACGCCTACTTGAGGGTAATGGCTGATATTCTTGGTAGAGAGTGTGTGTGATATCTGTAGAGATGCATGTGGCCAGTCGGAGCATACTTTTATTATGGGCTTCCTGGAATAGGTTTGCTATGGGCAGCCCAATGATCTTAGAGCAGATTTTAATTTGCCGTTGGAGTTTTGCTTTATCTTTTACAGAGAGGCTATTATACCAAGCTGTACTGCAGTAAAGCATGACGCTCTGGATCACAGATGTAAAAAATAAGAAAATGATTTGGGCACTAGCACCAAAGGATCTTAATCTTCGCAGGAAGTATATGCGTTGCTGTATTTTCTTACAGGTGAAATCAATGTGGTCAGTCCAAGTCAGATTTTGGTCGATCATAACACCCAGATATTTATAGGATGGGACTTGGCTGATGTCAGAGTCATGGATTTTTACGGGAGGTAGTTGGAGCTTGGGCGGTTTACCAAAAATTATCTCCTCTGTCTTTACTGTGTTAATAATGAGGTAGTTGTTATCACACCAATCAATTAACCAGTCCACATTGCCTTGGTACAGGGTGTGGTCCTCAGGTTGTGTGAAGAGGGTCACTAGAGTAGAGTCATCTGTATATTTGAGAAGATATTGATTTGGAACATTGGTGATACAGTCAGAAGTATACAGGGTGAACAACCTGGGGGAGCTTATGCAACCCTGGGGAACTCCAACATTGGTGGTAATGGGAGAAGATAGTGTGTCATTTACCTTGACCAGCTGTACCCTGTTTGTGAGAAAAGAAAAATACCAGTAAATAATGTATGGATTTATCTGAAACTTAATCATTTTGGACAAGAGTAGGTTAGGCTGAATGGTGTTAAATGCAGAAGAAAAATCAAGGAAGAGAGCCCTGGCATAGGTGTTGGGTTTATCCAGGTGTTTCGATATAATGTGCACCAGTGTAACCACAGCATCCTCTGTGCTACGACCTTGTTTGTAAGCAAATTGATATGGGTCGTGAAGCCCCCCCATTTGTCTATTGAGATGTTTGACTATGATTTTCTCAAGTGATTTCATGATCACTGATGTAAGGGCTATTGGCCTATAGTCATTATGCTCCTTGGGACATTTCTTTTTGGGGATGGGCTTAATATGAGATGTTTTCCATGCTAGAGGTATGTGGTGGGTGTCTAGTGACTGCTGGAAGATAGGTTGCCAAACTGGGGCAAGTTCCCTGGCAAAGGTTTTAAGAATGAGGTTTTAGGAATGTTAGAATGGAGACATTGAAAAGTGCAATGGTAGATTTAAAGTGCATGGCATGTGGATGGGAGACGTGACGCCTTGTTTTTTCGTAACATTGGTTAAAAACCTACAAAACCGTTATTTTTCCTTTAAAAAACAAATGTCAATGAAAGACGATGTGATACATTTTGTTTCATATTCGTCTTAGATGAGAAGAAACATTTTTGTTAAGATTTATGGAAAGGTTTATATGTCAAATATCCTGCGGTGTGAATGTAACATTAATGAAACCTGGAATATAATATATATATAAATTAACCAACAACATTTTGAATAATGTATGAAGCATTTGGCATGATTGCATAAATATTAACTTTATATTAAGATATGTGAATGTGAAAAAAAACTGAAGACAGTAATATTAACTACAAGTTCAATTTCGTAACACAAATTGCGTCCTGTGGGGTGACATGTATGTCAATGTTTGTGAATGGGCAGCTGCAAGGCCAACTACAAGGGTCTTAAAGACTGGCTCCTAACCAGCCAGTACCTCAGTTATTGGAGAGTGCTGTGGAAGCTTAAGGTGACTATTTAACCTCTTAATATGTCTTCATATTGCAATGTTTCTGTCACGCAATGCTTAGGTTCATTTTATGGTGTCTTGTGGTGTGACTGCTCTTATAGAAGGAAAAAAAGGTTTTTATAAATGAAAACACATATTAAGATTAAACAAAAATCATTATCAAGGTAGCATGAGCGCAGATGTCAGTCATGTATACAAAAGGATTAAAATGGCCATAATGCAGTGACTTTCCTGTGGTGCGACTTCATTTTCAAGCGTTGTGAAATGCCTATGCAATATGTTGATGCAGGACACATTTTCTCAAAAATGGCAAAAATTGGGCGAAAATCCACAGACCACTAAGTGCTTTATTTTTTTCTATTTTTTTTCCAATTTTTTCAATCAATTTTTTCAGGAATTGGAAAACCTTTTTTTTTTTTTGGCGTTACGCCCTTAAACGTCAACCACCCATGTACAGAATAGTAGTAACATTGTGCAAAGTAAACAAGGGAGGTAGGAAGGCCAGATAAGTGGCGGATGGCTTGCGGGTAGGTACTGTCCCTAGAGCGTGTGGTGTTGCATGGGATACTGCGGTACCAATCAATGGGTGCTCCGACTAAATAGAGCTCTGCCATAATCGGCAGCCGACATCCATGGACACTGGCGTCGGTGTGCAGAGCCCCTTATGCTCCCAGAGAGTGAAGTGAAAGTGAAAGTGAAAGTGAAAGTGAAAGCCCACCAGGGACACTCCAACTCCCATTCTCATTGTGAAACATCACTCCACATCACACAAGTGCACACTGCACACAACAAAAAATGTATTTATTCCTCACCCGTGCAAGGAGGCATCGGTGCCAAGGGAGCAGTGCGAAAGGATGGTATCATGCTCATGGTCCGGGTACCTCAGGCATAGAGGAGGATGGGGGAGAGTGCTGGTTAATTACTCACCCCACCAACCTGGCGGGTCGGGAGACGAACCGGCAACCTTTGGGCTACAAGTCCGAGGCCCTAACCGCTTACCCATGGCTGCCCAGTGCTCACTCCTGACTGCCCACGAGTCCTTACCTAAGAGTGCACTCAAAGACAAGAGGTGTTCTTATAATGCTGTTGCATATCCTGTGTATGCCACACCATGTCGGCTTCCCTGCACACACACACACACACACACACACACACACACACACACACACACACACACACACACACACACACACACACACACACACACACACACACACACACACACACACACACACACACGTGCGCGCATGCGTGAAGACTGTGAGAAAAAGTGAATTGGAAGGTAGTGTAAAAGTGAAGAGAGTGAGAGAGAGAGAGAGAGAGAGAGAGAGAGAGAGAGAGAGAGAGAGAGAGAGAGAGAGAGAGAGAGAGAGAGAGAGAGAGAGAGAGAGAGAGAGAGAGCAGGTAAAAAGTATGACTAAGGTACAGTGACGTTTAGTATCCTAGCAACCTGGCAGGAGGGAGCAGAGAAAGCCATTCCATTTGTTATGCTCCCACTACCTGATGGGATGTGTGTGTGTGTGTGTGTGTGTGTGTGTGTGTGTGTGTGTGTGTGTGTGTGTGTGTGTGTGTGTGTGTGTGTGTGTGTGTGTGTGTGTGTGTGTGTGTGTGTGTGTGTGTGTGTGCGCGCGTGTGCATGTTTGTGTTTCATTCAATACTGTGTTGTCATGCATGGTTTGTGTGTGTGTGTGCTTTTATGACAACTGCTTGGATTTGCTGTCCAATGAAATAATATGAGATAATATGTATTGAAACAGAAGAATCTGAAAGCTCAAATTCTGAAGTTGTTCAAGTCACATGTGGAGAGAAAAGTATGTGTGAATGTTTCCAATGATTGAAACTTAATTTTCTGCAGTCATCTAAAATGCACGTGCACTCACATATGCACACACAAACGTATCTGGATTAAATTTTAACAGAGGCACAG
>NC_085868.1:34268844-34288844 GCF_034702125.1 Engraulis encrasicolus
GGTTAATAAATATTTTTATTTTACAATTTTCCCGTTTTGACCCCCTTTTATGTTCCCACCTGTAACAGTGTGTGTGTGTGACTAAAATTATGCAAGTGTGGGGAGGGGAGAGAGAGGGGAGAAAGAAAAAGGGAGAAGAGAAAAGGGAGAGGAGAAAAGAAAAGAGAGAGAGAGAGAGAGAGAAAGAAAAGGGTGAGACGGGGGACCGTGCCAACACTTCCCCCTTTAACCTAGTGGGGACGACAGACGAAGCTGGCTTCCCCCCCCAGAGTGTGTGCTCGCTTTTTTGGCGTCTCATTCGCAAGACACCCCCAAATCCCAGACAGCCGCTGTTATTACTGTTTGTATGTTGTTTTTTATTTATTTTGCAGAAAAAAACAAACCCTTCATAATCGCATTTAAAAATTTAAAACCCTTTTTAAAAAAAAAACATAAAAAAAACGTTTGTTGGGTTGTACGTGGTGTGTGTGTGGGGCCTGTGGGTTTTAAGACAGCAAGAGAGAGAGACTGTGCAATTGTGTTGTGTGTGTGTGTGTGTGTGGGTGTGGGTGTGGTGTGTGTGTGTGGGGTGTGGTGTGTGTGTGTGTGTGGTGTCTTTCCCCCCCTTTTAATTTCCCTGTTTCCACGATGAAAGGGCCAAAACTCAGAGGGGGGTGGATTCACATAAATCCTATTTCACCCACCCGGGGATGGAAAAAGGGGTTTTGTGTGTGGTGGTGGGTTTTTGGTGTGTGGGTGTTGGTGTTTGGGCCGCTGAAGTTTTTTCTGACCTAGGACAAAGTCATCTAAAGGGCCCCCCCCCCCCAAACATAATGTCTTTACAAGTAAGAACACTCAAATTTTGGGTTTGTCCGTTTTCCCGGGCCGGGACAAATGACCCCTTTTCCCTTTCCCCTCGGCTTCCTCTCTGTGTGTGTGTGTGGTGTGTTGTGTGTGTGTGGGTTTTGTGGTGGTGTGTGTGTGTTGGTGTTGGGGTCAAAGTGACAAACACATTCATACACACACATACAAACAGACACTCTCTTATACACAGAATCACACAGGCACACACCATAAGGCAATTAACATAACCTGGAACATGATGTTCCAGAAAATTCATCATGGACATTGAAAAAAAAACCTGCACATGCATGCATACATAAACCATGGACACACACACACACACAGAATACACATGAATCAATGAAAAGAACACGTGTGGGTAATAGCTGCTCTCTGATTTGGTTTTAGTAAAGGCTGAGCAGTAACCCATGATCAATATTGATTGATTTATTGATAAGTTATAATTCATTGAGTAGTAAGGTGCGAGTGGGAAGGTGTGGTGGTGTGTGTTGTGTGTGTGTGTGTGGTTGTGTGTGTGGTGTGTGCTTGTGTCGTGTGTGTGTGTGGTGTGTGTGTGTGTGTGTGTGTGTGGGTACTCTCAATGTCTACATGTGTATGTGCATTTGTCAGAGTATGTGGCAGTGTGTGTGGCCTACGTGACGTGCGCACGCGCGTGTGTGTGTGTGTGGTAGGTCAGGAGCCGAAAGCAGGAAGGCCAAACAGCTCTGGCTTGAAGTCCTCCAGGCTGCGCAGGACCAGCGTTGCCTTCTGGGTAAGGGCAGTCTCCCTACGCTCGTCGGGTACCATGACGACCTGCATCCTCGGCTGCCACGCCCGCCGCCACCCCGTTCACAGCATCCTCAAACACCAGCACTAGAAGCAACACACACACACACACACACACACACACACACACATTAGTATTACAACAACACACAACACAACAACCATCATCAAGAACACACACACACACACACACACACACACACACACACCCACACCCACACACACACACAGATTAGCATTACAACAACACACACACACACACACAACCACATCAAGACACACACACATACACGCACACGCACACACACAGATTAGCATACAACACAGACACACACACACAAACACACACAATCATTACAACAACAACACACACCACACACACACCACACATACACACATTAGCATTACAACAACAACTCCCACACAAAGATTAGCATTACAAGAACAGCCCAAACAACAACACCCACATGCACACTCACACCACGTACATACAAGGCTAGCGCAAGGTGAAATACAGACATGGTCAACAGAGAAGACATATAAACACAACACTACACACGACATACACCACACACGCACATACACACACACCAACACACACACACGCGTAAAATACAAACTACAAACACTTAAAACTCACACAAATCCATCTTGCCACATACAGTTCAAAGAATTACAAATATATAAAATGAACACCGAAAGGCAAACAACACACAACACCTTCAAAATACTTTCATCACAAACTCGCCAAGAGAACCAATGGTAACGCTTTCTTTTATGGTAGTGATCACTATGTACCTTCTGGGTAACAACAAGGTAACAGAGAGAATGTTACATGGTATCTAACAGGTCAAAAGGAGGGTAATCACAAGTAAATACTATGTAACAAGGCTCGACATTGGCACCTGCCAACCGGCTGTGGGTTAGTAACAATTTCAGTCTCACTAGCCACAGGTAATTTATTCCTTGGTGTGACAAATCACAGTAGTTGCATCAATTTTTGTATTTAATTGCAAGAATATTCTAAAGGAAAATCAATCTCTGGCTAGCAGAAAGTCTAAATGGCTAGTGACTCTAGAAATCCACTAGCCACAATGGTTGGTGAACAGAAAAGTTAACGTCAAGCCCTGCTATGTAATCAATACAATATCTCATGTCATATTTTTCTGGTAGTAGAGGTAAAAGAGAGAAGTTACCCATTACCCTGTAACGCTGTTGTTGCCCAGAAAATACTCAGTATTTTTTTTTGGTACTGCGTGGTAATACATGGTAATACTTTGTATTTACCCCTTTCTTGCCCGTTAAATACCATATAACTTCTCTCAGCTACCCTGTTGTTACCCAGAAAGTACACAGTAATTATGTACAGTGCACCATACCGTAAAAGAAAGAGATTACGGATGATTATTAAAAATTATAGATATATAATATATATATAATAGATAGAGAGAGAGAAAGAAAAAAAGTTTGTGTCTGGGGTTATTTAAAAAGGTGCTAATCATATCGAAAGTTGCAAACTTGAGGTGAGAGAGAGGATCCAAGGCACTCTGATAGCCCTGAAGAAGGTCGCACGCAACTGAAATGCTCCATGTCTAAATAAAGGAACTTTAAACCCCTTAGCACAGAGTCTATGTTAATAACCTTATTGTCACCAAAATTGTAATGGCTATGTCTTAATCTGTTACTTAAGGCTCTCTGTACTGTCCTAGCAATGCTGTTATGATGTAATTGAGTATATTCAGCCATTAATGACTAAGCCTGCTGGCAACCCCATCTGCAGTAAGAGGTTAAACAGACTTCAGAGTACCTCGACCCTCTCTCCTTACATATACAGTATGTACTGTATTATGCGATACCAAACAGGGTTGTTTCTCGAAAGCTTACAACTTAGCCAGGTAGCAACTTGTGTAGTTGCCAATGGGACATTGTATTGCAACCATCAAAGTAGCTAATATACGGTAGCTGTATGATTTCAAGAAATGCACCACAGATGTCCACACCACACTGTGGAGGAGAGAAGAGGAAACTACTTGTGTTGTGTGTTGTGTATTGTGTGTGTGTGTGTGTGTGTATTGTGCGTGCGTGTGTGTATTGTGCGTGCGTGTGTGTATTGTGCGTGCGTGTGTGTGTGTGTGTCTGTGTGGCCAATGTCATTACTTCTCTATCCATTTCTGATACTTTGTGTTTCTCTCTCTCTCTCTTTTTACTTCTCCCTCTCCTTCTCCCTCTCTCCTCTACTGTGCTTTTCTCTACACTCTCCCATGTCTCCACATACAAAGCGAGGGGAGGTCATGACAGAAAAAAAAAAGTTTTTTTTTCCTTGTTTATGTGCTCATTGCTCATTTCTCTCGCACGTCATGGGACACTGGAGTGTGTGATGTGTGTGTGTGTGTGTGTGCGTGCGTGTGTGTTGTGTGTGTTGTGTGTGTGTGTGTGTGTGTGTGTGTGTGTGTGTGTGTGTGGTGTGTGTGTGTGTTTTCAGGAATACTTGACCCATCTGCAGCAGCCAATTGGCTCTCAGTCTGAGGTCAGGTCAACAGCACACAGCGGAACACAGCCACAATAGCAGCGGAAAAGCACTGTGGTGTGTTGTGTGTGTGGGTGCGCGTGTGTGTCTGTGTGTGTGTTACTTGGTTTGCCTTTTGAGATGAGTGAGTGAGTGAGACTGAGGAGTAGTATGGGGAGTGTGTGTGTGTCGTGGTGTGTGTGTGTGTGTCGTGGTGTGTGTGTGTCGTGGTGTGTGTGTGTCGTGGTGTGTGTCGGTGTGTGTGTTGTGTGTGTGTGTGTGTGTGTGCTTGACCTAATGGTACCGTGTGTTTAGAATTTGGTTTGGTGACTCCTGACTATATGAAGGCTTGTTTTGTGTGGGGGCGGTCTTTGACCGGAAAACCAAAAAACCCAAAACCCCCCCCCAAAAACCCCCCCAAAAAAAAAAAATTTTTTTGGGGGGTTTTTGGGGGGGGTTTTTTTTGGGGGGGTTTGGGGGGGGGTTTTTTTGGGTTTTGGGGTTTTTTTTTTGGGGGGGGGGGGTTTTTTTTTTTTTAAAAAAAAAATTTTTTTCCCCCAACCCCCCCCCCCCCCTTTTTTTTAAAAACCTTGGCCCCCCCCCTTTCCTTCCTTGTTTTTCCCCCCCCCCCCCCCAAAAAAAAAAAATTTTTTAACCCAAAAAAAAATTTTTCCTTTTTTTTCCTTTTCCCCCCCCCCCTTTTTTTGGGGTTTTGGGGGGGTTTTTTTTTTTGGGGGGGTTTTTGGGTTTTTTTTGGGGGGGGGGGTTTTTTTTTTTTTAAAAAAAAAAGGGCCCCTTTTCCCCTTTGGGGGAACCCAAAAAAGGGGGGCCCCCCCCACCCCCCTTTTGGGGTTTGGGATTGGGGGGGGCCCCCCCTTTTTTTTTTTTCCCCCCGGGGGGGGGGGGTTTTTGGGGAAATTTTTTTTTTGGGGGGGGGTGGGGGGTTTTTTTTTTTGGGGGGGGGGTTTTTCCCAAACCAAGGGGGGGGGTTTTGGGGGCCCCCTTTGAAATTGGGGGGGTTTTTTGGCCCCCCAAAAACCCCTTTCCCCCAAAACCAAACCAAAACCCAAAAACCCCAAAAAAAAAACCCCCAAACCCCCAAAAAACCCCAAAAACTTTTTTCCCCCCCCCCCCAAAAAAAACCCCAAAAAAAGGGGGGGCCCCGGGGGGGGGGTTTTTTTTTCCCCCCCAAAAAAGGGAAAAAAAAAAAAGGGGGGAAAAAAAAACCCCCGGGGGGGAAAAAACCCCCCCCCCCCAAAAAAAAGGCTCCCCGGGGGCAAAAAAAATAAAAAAAAAAAAAATTTTTTCCCCCAAAAAAAAACCCCCCAAAAAACCCCCCCCCAAAACCCCCCCAAAAAAACCCCGGGGGGGAAAAAAAAAAAACCCCCCCCCCCCCAAAAAAAAAAAAAGGGCCCAAAAAAAAAAAAAAAAAAAAAAAAAAAAAAAAATTTTTTTAAAAAAGGGGTTTTTTTCCCCTTTAAGGGGGGGGGAAAAAAAAAAAAAGGGGGGGGGAAAAAAAAAAGAAAAAAAAAAAAAAGGGGGGGGGGGGGTTTGTTTTTTTTTTTTTGGGGGGGGGGGGGAAAAATAAAAAAAAAGTTTTTTTTTTTTTTTTTTTTTTTTTTTTGGGGGGGGGGGGGGGGGGGGGGGGTTTTTTTTGGGGGTTTTTTGGGGTTGCCCAAAAAAAAAAAAAATTTTTTTTCCCCCCAAAAAAGGGAAAACCCCCCCCAAAAAAAAACCCCCAAAAAACCCCCCAAAAACCCATAAAAAAAAACCCCCCCCAAAAAAAAAAAAAACCCCCCCAAAAAAGGGGGAAAAAAAAAATTTTTGGGGAAAAAACCCCCCCCCCCAAAAACCCCCCCCCAAAAAAAACCCCCAAAACCTCCCCCCCCCACCCCCCAAAAAAGGGGGGCCCCCCGGCCCCAAACCCAAAAAAAAACCC
The DNA here is from genome assembly GCF_034702125.1 of Engraulis encrasicolus. Classification (NCBI taxonomy): domain Eukaryota; kingdom Metazoa; phylum Chordata; class Actinopteri; order Clupeiformes; family Engraulidae; genus Engraulis; species Engraulis encrasicolus. Next base: position 34,274,898 of record NC_085868.1, read on the forward strand.
CCCCAAAAAAAAAAAAAAAAAAAAAACCCCCCCCCCCCAAAAAACCCCCCAAAAAAAAAACCCCCCAACACCCCCCCCCCCCAAAAAAAAAAAAAAACCCCCCCCCCAAAAAAAAAAACCACCCCCCCCCCACACAAACCACACAAAAAAACCCCCCCCCCCCAAAAAAAAAAAAACCCCCCCCCCCCCCAAAACCACAACCACACAAAAAGAAAACCCCCCACACACCCACCCACACAACCCCCCCCCCCCAAAAACGGGGAAAAACCCCAAAAAAACCCAAAACCCGACCCACCCCCCCCCCAAAAAAACCCCAAAAAAATAAAACCCCCGGGGAAAAAAATTTTTTTAAAAAAAAAATTTTTGGGGGGGCCCCCCCCAAAACACAAAAACCCCCCCAAAAAAACACCCCCAACACCCCCAAACACACACACACACACACACACAAACACAAAAAAAAAACAAAAAAAACCCCCCCCCCCCCAAAAAACACACACACACACACCCCCCCCCCAAAAAATTTTTTTTTTTTAAAAGTTTTTTTTTTTTTAAAAAAAATTTTGGAAAAAAAAACCCCCAAAAACCAAAAAAGCACCCCCAAAAAAAGGGGAACCCCACCCAGGGGGGCCCCCAAACCCCTAAAAAATTTCCCCCCAAAAAAAATTTTTTTAAAAAAAAAAAAAAATTTTTTAAAAAGGGGGAAAAAAAGGGGAAAAAAAAAATTAAAAATAAAAAAAAAAAAAAATTTTTTTTTAAAAAAATTTAAAAAAAATTTTTTTAAAAAAAAAAAGGGGGTTTTGGGGAAAAAATTTTTTTTAAAAAATTTTTTTAAAAAAATTTTTTTTTAAAAAACCCCCCAAAAAAATAAAATTTTTTCCCTGGGGGGGGAAAATTTCCCCCCTTTTTAAAATTTAAATATACATTTTTTTTTTTTGGGGGGGGGGGGGGGAAAAAACCCCCCCTTTTTTTAAATTTGGGGGGGTTTTTTAAAGGGGTTTCCCTTTTTTAAAAAAGGGTCCCCCCCCCAAAAAATTTTCCCCCACCAAAAATAAACCCAGCTATTTCCAATTCCCAAAAGCCAGGTTGAAGAGGTAATAAAGTGAAATCACCTGTATTGGGAGCACAGACAGAAGGAATATCTAAGCAGGTATGTATTTCAATCGATCCCACCCCCAAAACCCGGCGAGAAATACACCAGCGGCAATCTGAGAGCGAGGCGAAGCGAACTGAAGTAATTGACTTTGTATTGAGTCCCCGGGCGACCAAAGCGATTCTTGGAGACTAGAGCGATTTTGCGCGACGCGCGCGACAGGTGTAGAAGTTGAAAATCTTTTTTCAACTTTCTATGATACCGCGTTTCGGCATACAAGCACGCGACAGCCAATGAACTCGCATAAGGTCAGTGATCCCAACAGCCCAATGGGAATGTTTGGATGCGGGTTGCCTTCTGCCTGTACGGACAATATCCTAGTCCTCCTCATCGCTCGTATCGCTTGCTGCTGCAACTCTGTCGCTTGAATCGAATCCGGCGCCTGGTCTATTTGCGCAGTAACACAGACCTTCAATCTCGGGACAGACCTGATGGTAAACACAGCTATATTTAGCAAAATTGTTGTTTTGGCAACACAATATCAATTCTTGCCGGGTGCCTTGAACCACGCAAGTATCAAGCCAAAAAGATTGCACAGCTGTATGACTGTATATTTGTGTGTTTTCACCTGTGTGCCCAACAATTCATGGATGAAAAAACTGACTAAAGCTGTGGAATGACTAGGCTACAAAGGCAGTCAATACAACTGTTATTGAAAGGAGTGCCATTACTTCTTTTATCCCATCACCTGTGGTAGTAAATTTCAATTTTCTCCATCAGATGAAGTACCTGAGAGGCCCTTGCAATGAACTCCTGAACATGGTGATAACCCAGGACATTCTTAGAAGTTCCACTTAAGTAACAGGGTTTTTGGGGAACACTCTTTTCCCAACATCACATACAGTTGTATTGTATGTACTCTATTGTACTACTGCAGGGGATTTTCTTGAAAAGAAACAAGTCATTCCTAGGAGCATTCACAAGCTTGAGTACAGATGTTCCATATTAAACAGCCACCTGTACAAATCCTTTAGGCGCACAAAAGGTGAAACCCACAAAAGTCATACAGCATCGCAATCTCTTTGCTTGATACTAGGCCAGTGGTCAGCTGGTTCATTATATTATTTGGAATAATGTGGCCACTGGACTTCAGCTTTGGAATCCTGGTTGCCCATCACTATCACCAATTTGTTTTGTATTTTCAGGGCCTGGTGACCCCGTAGAATTAATTCTAAAAATTTCAACAACACATTTTACACAGAGTGATTATACTGTGCATAGAACATTTTTATCACAGCACGAGGCAATATGTTTTTATTGGGTATCTTGATGCACCAAATTGTCCATTTCTATTCAGGACTGGACTGGGGGATAAAAGGGGGCCCAGGGCAACTTTTTGGTTTTAAGGGGGCCCCCCCTCATTATTGTAATTAGTGCAGGAGAACTGACTCACCGGAGGGCCCCCGCACCCTCGTGGGGGTTTTTCAGTAGATGTAAAAAAAAGGGGGGGGGGGGGGCAACGAGGTGCAGAGCCCACCGGAAAATGCCGCCCGCTATGTACCCCCCAGATGGCCCGTCCAACCCCTGTTTCTTATCCAAGATTTTGGACTATCATCATTATTTTCTATTTCATGGGGCTGGTGCCCCCCCGATTAGAACTTCATCCCAAATTTTGAAAAACATTTTACGCTGTGTGTTTTTACCAGGTGTAGAACATATTTTACATTGGGCCCAAGGCAATATTTTTTTTCATAGGGGGCTTTGATGCAAACCCCATACGCAGCAACCCCCCGCAACGTGCGATTGATGTAATAATGACACAGGTTCCTGCCCGTCACCGGTCCCTTCTCATGTGCGCTCTTTACAACACCCGCCGCCCCAAATGCTGTACTAACATGCATACAAAGAACATAAGACACGCATGTACATTTAAGACATCACACACACACACACACCACACACCACACACACACACACACACACACACACACAACCCACACCACACACACACACACCCACACACAACACAACACAAAACACCCCACAAAACACACACACACCAACGATGAAACTGCTTGCATGCCTTCATGCGGATGAATACCTTGGGTTTGAGAAATCTATATGCATGCCCGCGCCACACCACGCAAAATACAAACAATGTTGACCGGACCTCCCTGCATGAACACAGACACTACGGGCACATAGGCTGATAGTTCTTGGACACACGGGTACACAGGGGACACACAAGCACGTGACACACCAGATAGTTTCTGGTTTATGGTTTTTTTTTTTATTTATATTTTTGGGTCCTTACGGGGGTCTCTCCCAAAGACATACGGAACCCAGATGAGACAGCCTGAGTGCGCACAACGAAATACACACACACAACACACGCACACATAAAAAAATCACAATTTCCTTACTCCCATACACAGAGAGAGAGAGAGACAGAGAGAGAGAAGAGAAGAGAGGAGAGAGAGAGAGAGAGAGAGAGAGAGAGAGAGAGAGAGAAAAGAGAGAGAGAGAAACCTGGACACACACCTCCACTCACAAAACAAAGTTGAACACAACACCACACACACCCACACACACCACACACTACACACACCACACACACCACACACCACAAACACACACACTCACACACACCAAACACACACTCAACACACACCACACACCACACACAACACACCAAACAAAGAGAGGTGTGCTTTTAAGTTTCTGGTTTATGGTCGTTGCTGCTGACCAGTAAATGTTTAATGCTGAGGGTTATCTGTACTGTCCTCCAGCCACATCACACACACACACACGCAAACATACACACACACACACACACACACACTGTCAAACAATGAGGGCAGGCACAAAACAGGACACACCACAAACCACATTTCATCAAGCACACACACACACACACACAACACACACACACACACACACTCACACACACACCACTCACACCACACACACACATCCCACACACACACCACCACACACAACCACACACACACACACACAAACACACTACGCCACACACCAACACGCACACACACACTCGTTCTGCATGAACTATATCCACATACATGCATGGAAACAAAGGACATACACATGGACACAATGGGGGTCATATTCACATCAGACATCATACACTTTGGACCGAATCGCATTTTTAATTAACAACTCATCCTCCAGTCCAACAGTGGTGCCCATGGAGCTCCATGATAGCCATCCAGGAGCCTCTGAGGTGCCCACCAAGGATGTTAATAACACAGTCATCGACTACAAAGAATTTTAGTCACGTGTCCATCCTTTTCTTAATTTCAAATATGAGATGATGTCGTTATACAACCAATGAAGAATATTTCCTTGTAACAATGGAAAAGCCCCCCAAAATAATCATTCAATCTATTGTGATTTGGGAAATGTATGTCAAGACACATCAGTAGAAGGATTTAGACAACAAAAGTACCCCTCGTGGTAGCTCTCAGTAAGCCCTCGGGTAGCCCCTTGGTATCCCTTGATGAAGCCCTCCTGTGTTTTTATTAATTTAAATCCCAGAAAGTTTGGCCCCAGACTTGGAATTATTATTTGGCCTTTATTAGTGGCCATGGGTAGAAGCCCGAGCCGTAAATGCCTTTGCACGAATCTGGCACATACCATTAGAGAAACAGTCTAATGAAAGTTTTAATTAAGAGGGTAGGACACTATACACCCATCTTTGATTTTGTAAATCACGTTATGTCACAAAATCATTTTGAAATAAAATTCTGAAATTAAAAAAAAAAAATCAATGAACTCGTGCATGAATCCCATGCATTCATGAATGGACAGCAAGCAGGCACTAAATGTACAGAGAGAGAGAGAGAGAGAGAGAGAGAGAGAGAGAGAGGAGAGAGAGAGAGAGAGAGAGAGAGAGGAAAAGAGAGGGAAAGAAAAAAGAGAGAGAGCAATATAGAAAATTGAATTTTAAATATCTGAGAGGGGGTTAAGAGAAGTGTTGATGCGTTTGAGTAAGCGTGTAAATGTGTATGTCTGTGTGAGTGCATTTGAGTCTGTGTCTGTCTGTGTGTGTGTTTTACACATGCAAGTTAGTATTTGTACCCGTATCGCAAGTGGATGTGTGTGCCCGCGCAGTTGTGAGAGAGCGAAACAGCATGCATGTGTGAGCGGAGGAGTATGTGTGTGTGCTGTGTGGTGTGTGTGTGTGTGTGTGTGTGTGTGTGTGTGTGTGTGTTGTGTTTGTGTGGTGTGTGTGTGTTGTGTGAGACATGAGAGATAGAGATAGAAGATAGAAAGAGAGGAAGAGAGAAGAGATACTGTGTGTGTGTGTGTGGTGTGTGTGTGTGTGTGTGTGGTGTGTGTGTGTGTGTGTGTGTGTGTGGGGGTGGACTGAGGACGGTGTGTGTGTGTGTGTGTGTGTGTAGCGAACTTACAAAGTACGTAAGAGTGTGTGTGTGTACCAGTGTGCATGTGTTGACTGAGAGTCTGTTTCTTAATGAGAGAGAGAGAGAGAAGAAGAGAAGAGAAGAGAAGAGAGAGTGTCGAGAGAGAGAATAGAGATAGAGGAGAGAGGGAGAGAAGAGAGAGATTGTCTTGCTTGGGCCCTTTTTTTTTTTTTTATTGTTTTTTCGTAGCATGTGTGGTGCGCACGTGTGTGCGCGCACGTGTGGTGTGTGTGTGTGTGTGTGTGTGTGTGTGTGTGTGTGTGTGTGTGTGTGTGTGTGTGTGTGTGTGTATGTGTGCGTGTGCGTGATATGGGGATTGGAATCCAGTAGTAGTGGCCTGGTCAGCAGAAACGCTTGTTTTTATTGATGGCAGCAGAGAGCGACTTAAGAGGTCTGTGTTTGTTTGATAAAGGACAAGTATAGAGTTTAAATAACTCTTTTTAAAGACACACACAGCAGCCCAGTGTGTGTGTGTGTGTGTGTGTGTGTGTGTGTGTGTGTGTGTGTGTGTGTGTGGTGTGTGTGTGTGTGTGTTTCTTCAAAAAACAGTATACAACAGCAGAAAAAAGATACAATAGAAGCACTAAGAGAGAGAGAGAGAGAGAGAGAGAGAGAGAGAGAGAGAGTGTGTGTGTGTGTGTGTGTGTGTGTAGAGAGAGCCGACACTAGGCAAAGGCGGCCGCCTAGGGCACCAAAAGTCTTGAAGTCCCACAGTCACACAGAATCTGAATGTCAAGCATAAATAAAATATCAAACTTGACAAAAGTTATTCATGGGCACTCAGTACAGTATACATTACCAAAAGTATTCGCTATCCTGCCTTGACCCATATATGAACCTAACTGCCAGGCCATTCCTAACCCAGTAGGTACTAGGATCAGTTGAGCTTGATCAGATGTGTGAAGTAATGCGTTTTTTCTATGTATTTTTGGGGGCTTTTTTGAGCCTTTATTTTGTAGGGTTTTTTTTTTCCTGACAGGACAGTGGAGGATAGACAGGAAGCGTGTTGGGAGAGAGAGACGGGGGAAGGCTCGGCAAAGGACCCGGCCCGAAATCATACCCGGTTTGGCCGCGTATTAGACGAGTGCCCTACCGTTGGTGCCACGGTAGGGCCGTGTGAAGTAATGTTTCACAGTGCCAATTTCTAGATTAGGGGTCGACCGATACAGGTTTTTTAATGGCCAATGCGATACTGATTTTTTAAAAATCACCCTTGGCCGATACCCCAGATTTCCCGAACCCCGATATTTTGGGCCGATATGGGTTAAAAAAAAAGGTTAAAAAATGACAAATATTCCAGGTCTCAAGTTAAAAATAAACATTCCTTTAACATGATCAAATTCAGGTAGAACTTGTAACATTCAACACCCACTCGAACAATCAAGTAATGTCTAACAATCAAGTAATAAAAAAATAAAGTATCTTGGTGCTTTTAAAAAAACCTGAATGACATAAAATGATAAATATTGCGTATCGGCCAAAACCACACGCGTATCGGCCGATACCGATACACTTAAAATATGCAAATATCGCCCGTATATATATCGGTGGTATCCTTATTCTAGATGCCCAAAAAGGAAAAGTGGAGGTCCGCCTAGGACGCCCAAATGAAAGTGGAAAGTGAAAGCCCACCAGGGGAAAAGCTCTCATTACCCTTGTGACACAGCACTCCACAGTACGCAGTGGCTCACTGCACAACAACGAAATTGCCTTTTGTGTCCTCACCTGTTTCCAAGAGGCATCCAAAAACAACACCCCAAAGGGAAGTGGGGCGGCAGGAGGGTACCCCCCCCAATGCTCAGGGTACCTCAGTCTAGTCATGGAGGGCGATGGGGGAAAGCACTGGTTAATTACTCCTCTCACTAAAATGGAGGGTCGAGAATCAAACTGGCAACCTTTGGCCTTACAAGCCTGATACCCTAACTGCTTACCCATGACTGCCCAATTGACTAGAACCGGCCCTCGTTGTGTGTGTGTGTGTGTGTGTGTGTGTGTGTGTGACGGTGTGTGGTGGTGTGTGTGTGTGTGTGTGTGTGTGTGTGAGACGGTGTGTGTGTGTGTGTGTGTGTGTGTGTGTGTGTGTGTGTGTGTGTATTGGGAAATTAGACAGAGAATGTGTGTGTGCAAAAAAGATAATGATGGCACTGCTATGAATCTCCTATTCCAAAGAATATTCCTCAACTTGGACTTTCCTGATTCCATTCAATGCAGAGATGTTCAACACGCACACACCAGGCTCTCACACTCACCATCAACACTTTCATTTTACCGTCATTCATTCAGCTTAAAAAACACACACAAGCACATAAGCACACGCACACAAATGTAGTTAGTGGTCAGTTTCACCAGTTTTCAGTTTCATTGCATGGAAGCTTGCATGACTACACTGAACAGCAACTGATGCCAAAACTCTGTGTATGTGCTTGTGTGTGTGTGTGTGTGTGTGTGTGTGTGTGTGTGTGTGTGTGTGTGTGGATATGCGTGTGTGACTGTGTTTTGGTAGCTGCAACTGGCNCTGGACTGATTAAAGCAGAATCTTGATGCCGAGGACTAGTAAGAGTACAGACGAAAAACATTGAACCAGCGTGTACAGCAGACACACGCGTGCAGACACACACACACACACACACACGCACACGCACAAAGAAAACAAACCCTAAACAAAAATGTGCCATCACGACATAGTGTGCTCTAGACCAGTGGTTCCCAACCTTTTTTGACTTGCGTACCCCCTAAGCGTTTTTGTTGTACCATGAGTACCCCCCATCTCATGCTCTGTATGTGGGTCATTTCACGTGAAATCAGACGCTTTGGGACCCGACCGATCCGGATTTCAATCATACTTGGTGTGCCTTTTTAGTAGCAAGGTAGCACCCCAGAACTGCATTGGTTTGAATCTGACACTAATATTAAGGGAGAAACAGACTAGGAAAGGTTCACATTTTAGGGTAGGACACTATACATTCAGCCTTGAATATATCAGTCAGTGTTAGTCACAAAAAGATGCCTGTGGTATTGTTTGAAAGCTCTTTTCTGGCTCTACATATTACACAATCAGCTTGGAATACAATAACTCTCAGAATATGAATTATGATAAATTGAAAAATTAAAAATTGAATATCTAAAAAAACTATATTTTAAAATGGCCAGTTCCTTGTCCAAACGTAGCCGGCAATGTCATTAGCAACACCTCAAATGCTGGTGTTCGGTTCTTTATTCATTTCAGAGAGAATTTGACTCACAAATATGGCATCATACAGACCACTTACTAATAATATGGTAATACCATAGTAGCATCACATGACAAAATAAAAACAAAACAAAAATGGTCAGTTTCCATGGTCCCAGGTTTCAGAAACTAAGGCAGATGTCCATTTATACACACACCAAATGATGATATGTGAATGAACATTCCTTCTCTGTGTACCTGTGTCATCTTCCCTTTACCGTACTTTAAAGAGATAATCAATGGCTACACTCTCATTTTGTACTCTAGGCCTACCAGAGCATTTGAAGCAGCAGCTGTGTCTTTTGTATGTATAAGTACGTCCCGTTGCAGTTAGGTTCCACTACCAGAAGCACATCCTGATGATCCATGACAAGTCTATCTGGTCTGAAGGGAAAAGTGAAGGATGGAGATGGTCCATGAGGATGCAGGAAGTTCAGTTTCACCTCTCCAGTGCTCAGCATACATTCCTCAACACATGCTAGCCACCAGTTGCCATCATATACAGCTACAACATACCCTTTGATGCTTGAAAATGTAACACATTCCTTTACTGAGCTCACTCTTTCAACTCCTTCTCTGAATGCGGAAAATGGCCTAATGTCCATTGACAATGGGCAGAAGCTGTGTAGTTTTTGAGTACCTGGAATAGTTCTTACAGATTCAAACCTCTTCAACAGGTTCTCAGCTTCATGATGGTGCATCTCTCTCAAGAACATCCATTGCCAGTTTGCCACAACAGAGATGTACCATCATGAAGCTGAGAAACCTGTTGAAAAGGTTGGAATCTGCAAGAACTATGCCAGGTACTCAAAACTACACAGCTTCTGCCCATTGTCAATGGGCACAGTGGAAGTTAGGCCATTTCAGCATTCAGAGAAGGCAGAGTTGAAAGAATGAGCTCAGTAAAGGAATGTGTAACATTTTCAAGCATCAAAGGGTATGTTGTAGCTGTATATGATGGCAACTGGTGGCTAGCATGTGTTGAGGAATGTATGCCGAGCACTGGAGAGGTGAAACTGAACTTCCTGCATCCTCATGGACCATCTCCATCCTTCACTTTTCCCTTCAGACCAGATAGACTTGTCATGGATCATCAGGATGTGCTTCTGGTAGTGGAACCTGTAACTGCAACGGGACGTACTTATACATTATCTACAAAAGACACAGCTGCTGCTTCAAATGCACTGGTAGAGTACAAAATGAGAGTGTAGCCATTGATTATCTCTTTAAAGTACGGTAAAGGGAAGATGACACAGGTACACAGAGAAGGAATGTTCAAACTAGAGGTGCTCCGATCACCATTTTTTGGCCCGATCACCGATACCGATCACCAAAAATCTTTATCTGCCGATTACCGATCATTGCCGATCACAAAAATGATTTCCTATTTTTTAATAGCCTATTAATTATCCTTATTGAATACCATTTCTGCCCATAAACCAATCAATCTTAATTTGCATATGTCTATTATTAGGCTATTATTATTATTATTATTATTATTATTATTATTATTATTATCTTTCAGACTAGTGTTGGTAATATAGTCTACAGTATTAATCAATGTATAAGTTATTGCATAGAATAACTAAACTATTTAAGATTGAATTGAAACTGAAACATTACATCAAATAGTCTTTCACATACGAGAAAAAACAACCTGTCGCTTTAAATAGGCAGCCTCGTGAGGAGAGCCCCTCCCCTCTCTGTCACCGTCCACAGCTGCAGCGCTCCACTAACCGTTCTGAATCTCTCTCTCAAGTATTTAAACCACATCTGTCGCCGTTTGGTGTTTCAGCGACTGACTGCCAATTACAACTTTGAAAAACATAATTGACTGTTTGTGCTGACAACGTGAAGTTGTCGCGTGCTGACCGAGGCAACTACACAGGTTTATAACGTGGCTCACTGGCGAGTACTTCAATCGCGAAATTACATTGTCAGTAAACGGGCGCATGGATCGGAAAATCAGATCATTGTTGATGCTATGGTTATGAATGGTGGAAATGAAGGGGGGGATGGCTAAAAGGTTATAGACAGGCAAAGATGCCTTCTTTTGGTGCAGTTGCAGCTGTGCAGAGCAGCGCCTACATGCAGCGCCAGGTGTAGAACTAAAGTCAAATGGTTGCATGAGGAAATTTAATATCTCTCGATCGGGTTTTTTTGATCGGCATGTTTTTCCGATCACCCGATCAGGCTATTTTTGGCCATTATCGGCCGGTCATGATCGGCAGCCGAGCAATCGGAGCACCTCTAGTTCAAACATTCACATATCATCATTTGGTGTGTATAAATGGACATCTGCCTTAGTTTTCTGAAAACCTGGACCATGGAAACTGGGCCATTTTTTGTTTTGTTTTTGTTTTGTCATGTGATGCTAACTATGGTATTACCATATTATTACCAAGTGGTCTGTATGATGCCATATTTGTGAGTCAAATTCTCTCTGAAATGAATAAAGAACCGAACACCCACATTTGAGGTGTTGCTAATGACATTGCCGGCTACGTTTGGACAGGGACTGGCCATTTTAAAATATAGTTATTTAGAATATATTCAATTTTAATTTTTCAATTTATCATAATTCATATTCTGATAGTTGTTGTATTCCAAGCTGATTGTGTAATATGTAGAGCCAGAAAAGAGCTTTCAAATAACACCACAGGCATCTTTTTGTGACTAACACTGACTGATATATTCAAGGCCGAATGTATAGTGTCCTACCCTCACATGTGAACTTTTCAAGTCAAGTTTATTGTCAATTTCTTTACATGCACTGGTCATACAAAGAATTTGAAATTGCGTTTCTTGCTCTCCCATGCAGACATAGACTAATCTAGGTAAGGACATAGATAGACAGTATAGACATAGACAGTACTCATACATGGACATAAGACAGTATGGACGTAGACATTGCTCATACAGACATTTTAAAGTGCAAGACTGGACAACAGAAGACTTGTAGAGAACATACATTAAGAGGAGGTATTTTGTTGTTCTTTTTCTAAAAGTCCTTTATAGCGTTCTGACATAGTAATAGTAGCATTTGAAGAAATAAATAATTAAAAAGGTTTTTATTTAAATACACCAGCAGCAGTATGTGTGTGTGTGTGTGTGTTTTTGTTGTTTTTGTGTGCGTCGTGTGTGTGGTGTGTGTGTTGGTGTGTGTGTGTGTGTGTGTGTGTGTGTGTGTGTGTGTGTGTTTAGTGCAGGTAGAAAGTGCGGTGTGCGTCTGTGTATGTGTACCTGTGTGTGTGTGTGTGTGTATGTGTGTGTGTGTATGTGTGTGAGTATGAGTTGTGTGTCAGTGTGTGTATGTTTGGGTTTAGTGCAGAAAAGTGCAGTGTGCTTGTGTGTGTGTGTGTGTGTTGTGTGTGTGTTGTTGTGTGTGTGTGTGTGTGTGTGTGTGGTGTGTGTGTGGTTGTGTGTGTGTGTGTTGTTGAGTTAGTGCAGGTTGAAAGTTCAGTCACTGGATGTAGTAAGTGCAGGTGGAATGTTCAGTCGCAGATATGGTGGTGGGGATGAGGGGGGGGAAGCGTTGTCAGTGGCCTGGCTGGCTAGAGGCCTGACAGTGAAGGGAGAGTGGGTTGAGTGGTTCAGTATCTTGATTGCTTGATGCATCGTTCTGCTTGCAAGCCTGGTGGTACGGGAATGGAGGCACCTGTACCTCTTTCCAGCGGGCAGGAGACTGAACAGTTTGTGTGTAGGGTGGCTTGTGTCTTTGATGATCATCAGTGCTTTCCGGGTGAGGCGTGCGTGTAAATGTCCCTGCAGGGAGGGTAGTGGTACTCCAATGATCTTCTTCGCTGTGTTCACAACCACGCTGGAGTGTCTTCCTGTTTTTCTTCCGTGCAGCTTCCTCCCCACACTGTGATGCAGCTGGGAACACGACGCTCTCTATGGTTGTCCTCTGTAGAATGCTGTCATTATGGAGGGTGTAGCACTTGCCTTCTTTATTTTGCGCAAGAAGTAGAGACGCTGATGGGCCTTCTTCGCCCCAGTGATGTAGTGTTGGTGGTCCAAGAGAGGTCCGTCGCTGATGTGCACTCCAAGGAACGCTTGGTGCTGCTCACTCTCTCCACAGCATCACCGTCGATGGTCAAGTGGTGGCAGTTGTTTTTTTGGACCCTCTGAAAGTTGACAACAATCTCCTTGGTCTTGTTGACATTCAGCAGGAGGTTGTTGTCTTTGCACCATCTGGCCACAGGTCTACTTCTTCTCTGTTGGGTCTCATCGCCCTTAGTTGATTGAGGCTCCACCAAAAAAGTGTTTGAATCAGTTCCGCAAACTTGCACTAAGATCGGTTAGTGCTCGTGGTTCGTTGTGCAGTCTATGATCAGCGGCGGAGCGTGTGAACAGCTAGGGGGCTGAGTAAACAACCTTCGCGGAGCCCCCGTGCTCAGGGTTCCTGATGGTGCTTGAGGTGTTATTCCCTACCCGTACTGCTTGTCGATGTCTCCTCAGCATCAGGAAGTCCAGCAGCCAGTTTTGCAGAGGGAGTGGCTGAAACCTATTTTGTCCTGTTTTCTGAAGATTTTGTTGTGGATTTTATGGTATTGAATGCTGAGCTTGAAGTCAATGAACAGCATTCTCGACATATGAGTCTTTTATTGTCCCAAGTGGGTGTAGGGCTGGATGGAGGGCAGAGCAGATTGAAAAATCATCCTCCGTGGATCGCTTGCTCGGTATGCGAAAACTGGTAGGGTCCATGGTGGGGGGTAGGTGAGCTTTGATGGGGGGGGGGGGGGGGGGGGGGGGGGGGGGGGGGGGGGGGGGGGGGACAGGCCTAGCCGTTCGAAGCACTTCATGATTATGTGGGCGTCAGTGGCTACCAGGACGTAGTCATTGAAGCATGATGGGGATGATTTCTTCTTCGGCACGGGTATAATGGTAAGCAGCTTTGAAAAGTGATGGGAAGACTGCTTGCTCCAGAGAGATGTTAAAAGATGTCCTAGTGAAGACCATCCCTACAGCTCTTCTGCACTAAATCCTTCACTTCAACACTCACGGGGCCAGGTATGTTGTCTGGGAGGCGCCAGAGCTGCTTTGCGTGGGTTGAATGGTGGCCTGTGTCCCTCTTTCACACTGGCCAGAGACAGGTACAGGGGTTAGATCATGGGGGGGAAAAAAAGAGAGGGGAGTTTCCTGTGGTGATTGCATTTTTGTGCTTCAAAACGTGCAAAGAA